>NW_028301154.1:1855000-2155000 GCF_049000335.1 Polistes dominula
TTTAAATGAACGAGAACATTCCTCAAGGCGATTTTGACATAAATGTAAAAAGAAAAAAACATGATGATTTTGTCTAGTTGGAAACAAAAACAAAAAAAAAAAGAAAAAAACATACAACAGAAACAATAATTCGCTCATATTTTTTATAATACAACTCGTACTCTAACATGTGTGTGGATATGTGTATGTGTGTAAGATATTTTTAAAATAATTTAAAATTATATTGTTTTAATTATATTGTACTTATCAACATTTATAATTAACATTGATTTTATTTACAAATACAAAACAAAAAGAAAAAAAGAAAAAGAGAAACAACGTGATGCATCGACGATCAAAATTTCTATTAAAATTTGTATTATTCGTATGCATTATTATTCTCTATTTTTTTTTTTTTTTTATAATTATAGACACGAATAATAATCACAACCTACGTTATTATTTTTTATTTTATTTTTAATCACAAGAAAAAATCACACAATGATAATTTAAAAATCATTATAAACTAATTCGTCAAAATTCTATTTTTTTATGTTAAATCTTTTTTAAGCAACAAAATCTAAAATAATGATAATAAATAAATATATATGTATATATAACGTGTATAAAGAATAATAGAAAAAAAAAAGAAATAAATTACACCTACAATTGAAAAAAAAAAAAAACAAATCTAAAGAATAAAAACGGAAATAATTATACAACATTAAAATACGTAATCATAAATCAAAATGAATATTTAAAAACTTTATCAATAAAATCAATTTGTTCCTTTTTTAATCCAAATCTAATCGTTAAATTATAAATTCAATAATAAAAGCAGGGAAAAAAAGAAAAGAAACGAACTCCCATAAATGAAAATAATAAAAGGAGGATTCAAATTTGGAAGAAAATAAAATTAATTTTTCATATCGATTTGTTTTTGTCTCGTATGAAAAAAAAAAAAAAATAAACCATAACTTCGAAAATAAAAATCGAAAAGGGGGAAAATCTATTGGAGAAAGATGGAAGAAGAAAAAAGTAAATAGTAGAGAGAAAAAAAATAGTAAAATAAACCTAGTGGAATTTTTTAGGAATGCGTTGCTATCGTTCGATAACGTGTGTAAACAAAAAGAAAATAACAAATAAAAAAGAAAGTAAATAAAATGAAAAAAAAAAAAAAAATACTCAACGAATTCACCAATTTTTTATGAACAATAATACCGAACTGTGTAAATATACATATATATATATATACAGGGTGTATCACTTCAATAAAAGTATCTTTTCAATCAAAATATTTTTCTATACGTTTTCATTTAATTAAATTAAAGTCCTTAATTTTTATTTAAAAAAAAAAAAAAAAAAAAAACATGACAATTTTACCACGGTAAATATTAAAAAAAGAAAAAAAGAAATTAAATGCAATTAAAATTAAAAAATAATATAATAATAATAATAATTTCATTTTAATTTTATTAAAATGTGTTTTTTTTTTTTAATTATAATAAAATCATTCAATTTTTATATATATAACTTTATAACTTTATTATATTTATAATATAGTATTATTATAATTTATGTACTATAATTAATAAATATATATTTATTATATATTTAAATATATATAATATTATTATTTTATTTAATTATTTATTATAAGTAATAAATATAATTTTATTATATTTGTAATATTAATATATATATATATATATATATATATATATATATATATATTATATAACTTTGTTATTATTATTATTATTCTATATATTTAAATATAATAACAAATTAACTGTAAATGTTTCTAATATTTTCTTTTTCGGGAATTTTATTCAGAAAAAAATAAAATAAAATAAGTTTGAAAGATTTGAGAAAAATAAAAAAAGAAGAAGTAATTGATTTTTAAATCACTTAGGAACATTTGGCTCACCTAGGAATTTTTGGCCCTCACCTTGTACCTATATATATATATATGTATATACGTGACGCATATACATATACGTACATGGGAACTACGAAATTTCAGTCGTATTTAAACTTGGCAAAGATCCATGAAAGAGAAAACTATTAGTACTATACACATAATATATATATATAAACTTTACTATTATCGATTAACACAACTCTTAATATATTGAACAAATATATGAACGAATGAGTTGAAAAATTTTGAACATAAAACAAAAACAATTTCAATTTTTCGATTTTTCAAACTTCAAAATTCCGTTTTTTTTTTTTCTTGTAATTCAACAATTTACAATCTATCTTCATATGAAGATAATAAATTGAACTTAAAATATTAAAAAATCTATTGTATTCCCTTTTTAATTGTTAAATTATTGAACACACAAGTGTTTCATTCGTTTATAATCGATCATCATCATAATTGATCTTTTTTTCTTTTTTTCAATTGTTCAATTGATTACTGTACACCAATGAATATTATTTTTTATTGATTTTTATTCAACGATCTCATGTATATATTGGTTCAATTAAAATTCTTATGTGTGTGTGTGTGTATATATACGTTGATCATTTAACTGTACTAAGAAATTACATTCAACACATTCTTATTAACAATTCTATTCTCGTTTTATTCAGTCATTTGGGTTAATCGTTTGGTTAAAAAATAAAGAATAAAGAAAAAAAAATAAAAAAAAAACAAACAAAGAAAAAAAAAAAAGTATTCTCTCCTCTAACTTGGTAAATTACTCGTCCTAACAAGTCGTACAACATTTTTTATTTCTATGTTTGAAGAATATTAATTAAGTATACACATAAACATGTTGAATATTAATAAGTGAATATTTTTTTGAAAGTTTCAATTTATTTTCTTCATATTTAAAAAAAAAAAAAAAAAAAACATTATTTCGTAGTAGGTCAAAAGTTACTTTCGAAATTATTTTGTAAAAGTAAATTAATTTTTTAAACTTGTTATATTATTTTATTATTGATTTTTTAAAATTATCTGAGAAACTCTTGAATCAATTTATACAAATACAAAATAAATATCTTATTTATCTTGCATTTAAAACAACATAGATACAAAGTTTTTATAGATATATATTTAATAAAGATAAAGATAATAAATTCTAATCACCTAAATTCAATACTATCTTAAAAAGATAAACAAAAGTATAAATGAAAAAGAAAAACACAATAAATTTCGTCTGCAAAGAGTATTGCAAAGAAATATAAATGATTAATATTTGTCTCATTAAAAACAAAAGTAAAAACAATTTAATAATAATAATAATAATAATAATAATAATAATAATAATAATAATCTCGAATAACCAACGACATATTTAAAATCAAAATGAAACAAATATCATCACTTATCTCAAAAGCTTATAAATGTATAATCTCAAAAAAGATAAAAAGACACGTGTAAAGGAAAACAAATTTAATCTAAGAAGAAGAGAAAAAAAAGACACTTGCTGTAAATGACAAATAATAAATAATTCAAATATAACTGTAAAAAAAAAAAAAAAAAAAAAAAAATTGTAAAAGAAGGAAACAGATAAGGACAAAAAACAAAAATAAATAAATAAATAAATAAACGAAAGAAAAATAACATATACAATAGAGATTAAATTGGACGCGCATGCGCAAAGGTCGATACGATGAGGAAACAAGTAGCGCGGGTAGGTTCGAAATGTGTAAAAGTTGAATTGGTCAGTAACGTACCTGCCGGTGTCAGGAGCACGACTCTTCAATTCGTAATACATAAAATCTTTCGTAGTAGTTGACAGAAGTGACAGTGCTTGTTCAAAATCGTCATCACCAAATCCATGTTGATCATTCGTATCGATATCATTAAGAGCAGCGAGATCGAATCCCATATCGATACCAGATTCATCCATTCTAAGATCCAAGATGGAGGGAAACAAAATTCAAAGAAATAATAAAAAAAAAAAAAACAAAAGGAAAGAAAATTAACAAAAAAAAAACTGCAACAAAACTCTCTTCTTTTCCGATTGTTATTTTTGTTTTGTTTTTCACTTTACAGCTGGTTTTTCTTAAAGAAACTTTCTTTTTCTTCGTACACAAAGTTATACTTGACGTGTATATATATAGATATATGTTTCTCTTTCTCTTTCTCTTTCTTGCTGTTAAAGACACGTTTCCTCCTTTCGAAAACTATCGTTCCATCTCTCTCCTCTTCATCTTCGTTACTTTCTCTCTACCATCCTCGTTTCCCTCTCTTTCTCCACACACTCTCTCTCCCTCTCTTCTTCTCTTATTAATAATTTCGTATGTCAATCTTCTTCTCTGTTGCACAAATCAACATGGCGCCGATACTTTTTTCGTACACCAATAATGAAATTTTTAATAAGATCTACCAACGAAGTATGTGTATGTGTGTGTATGTATCGTAACTATGAAAAAGGTGGGGAACAAAAAAAAACAAATAATTTCAAACAAAACAAAAAAATAAATATTAGAAAGTAATGCAATATAAACAAATAAAAAACGCGAATAATAATAATAATACACACAACGTGTGCAAATTAAAACAACGTAGAGGAAAGAGACCGGATTGGGAATACGTGGTAGGGGGAGGGGAGTGGGGGCGGGAGAACGGGGGCGTTAAGGGAAAGAAGCAAAAAAAAAATATTGTACGAATAAATAAAAAAAAATAAAAATAAAAATAAAAACAAATAAAATAAAACAAAAAAGAAAAATGAGAGAGAGGACGAACGTGGAAGCAAAAAAAAAAAAATTTGGGTGCAACTGTGTGAACACGGCAGACTTCCCAGTCCCGCGGGATGTCGCGAATCGCGATCACTGAGCGCGCGCGTGTGCGCGCTGCTAGCGCGCAGTGCGATGCGAAGCGCAGTTCGCCACTCGCACGCGCAAGTCGCTGCTGACGACACGACGACGACTATACGTCCAATGGTAAGTACGAGTGAGCGAGAGAGTGCACGAGTGAGAGGAAGAGAGAGGGGAAACTATACACCAATTATAAGGAGTGGGGGGTAACCGATACCAGTTCGCTCGGGCGCGCGCGCACACCGATATATAAACCGCACAAGTATATATATATATATATATATATATATATACATACATATGCATTTAACGCAACTGACAGACAGTTATAGAGTGAGGGAGATAGAATGATCAAAAATATAATAAAGAGAGACAGACGAATAAATCTTGCGTTTTATTATACTCGGGATAAGAATAACGAATGAAGATGCAATGGAGTAGTAAACCAGTGAAATTAATATTAACTAGAAATATGATTAAGAAAATTATTTAAATACATTGTGAGTAATATGTGTTTCTTTTATGAATTTATTTATATATTTCATTATTAAATAGAAATAATAAACTTATTAAATAATTGATAATAAAGATTGAAATAATAAAGCAACAAACTCATAAGTATCGCGAATTAGTAACGCGCATGCGCTAAAAACTACTGTACTCTCGTTTGCCTTAACTATCTCCATCTAGCAGTATTAGACGTACTAGTCTCATTCTTTCTCTCTCACTCTCACATTGTACAATTATATTCTACAATAATTATTGTAAATAGAAATTATTCGAAACTTTGGATAACAAAATTGTTAGAAAAATAATATAATTATAAATAAAATATGTTCATCTTGAATACAGTTTGAAATAAATGTGATGTTTTAAATAAATATTGTCTAAAAAAAAAATACTTGTGTGCATTGTATCCTATCTTATTCTCATAAATGCATTTATCTAAATTCTAATTTTTATTCAATAATAAATCAAACTCGTTAAAAATATCATTTCATTGATTATACATTTCAATACGATTATGCACAAAATGTATAAAAATAATTAAAAATAATATTGCAAAAGATATTGCACATAATTTTGGATGCAATTTAAAAAAAAAAAAAAAAGGAAACCCCAATTTTAAAAACGAGTATTAAAATTTGTTAAAAACATTCAAATATATCTCGATCAAACGAGATGCTTATCGTATCAACCTGCCAGATAACGATAATGAATGCAACAAATTTGAAAACCACCGATACTTTTATTTAAACTGACGTCTTTTCACTTATTAATCAATGTGTTGCACAAAAATAAAAAAAACAAATAAAGGAGGCGAAGAAAAGGAAAAAAAAATATAAATTCACGACACGATCGATGGAACATGAAAATTGTATCGCTAACGAATACGTGCTTACAAAAAAAGACAATTCGTCCTTACCTTTACTCGTTTCACATTGGTATATATATATATATATATATATATACAAGGTGTCCCAATTTTTTTTCCACAAAATTTTACCACCAATATTCTATAAATAAAAATAAGCTAAAAATTTTATACACAATTGTAGTCACTTAAATTCTTTTTTAATTGCAAAAAATATTGAATGAAAACAAATTGGGATGTTTCATCGATGAATTTTTATTTATAAACAAAAAAAAAAAAACTTTTATCAAATGAATTTTTTTGTATTTATTAAAATATAATGGTAAAATTTTTGTGGATAAAACTGCAACACCTTGTATATAAAATTTATATATATATATGCCTTGTTGGTAACACGCAAGTAAAATATTGAAACTAACGAAAAGAAACGTAAATTATTACTCGGAAAATAAAAAAAATAAATAACAAAAAACGATGATGCACTCTTCTGGATGCTAAAAGGACCGTGGCAATGTTTCTCTTTCAATTTAGTTTTTTTTTTCTTATTCCGTTTTTTTTTCTCTTATCTTCATCATCATCTTGCAAAACCTGACTGACAAATTGAAGCAATATTGCATCTTTATAAATACAATTGTTTCTTTTTTTTCCTCAACTTTTTGAGTGATAAAAATTTTGTATAAAATAAATAAGTAAATAAATAAATAATTATATACAAAATGAGAAATTTTTGATGTGTAAATTATAAAATTACATAACTTAAGAATCAAATTAAAATACGAATACAATAAATGAAATATTGCAAATGTTGTAATATTTATTAAAATTTCCATACATATACGTTTGAATGTTTAATAAATTACGAACGATACGATGGTGTAATTTAATAATTCTTGCTGAAACATCAAATTTTTAAACTGACCGACAGTAAAATAACATATTGAAATTTAATTCAGTTGATCTTATACAACATTACAACGATGATTCGTTTACGATGGATTTTGTGTTTTTCATATTTCTTAGCAATACTATTACAACAAGTGAAAGGATACCAATTATTTGGTAACAATTACAAACAATTACCACCAAAGTTTTCCAACAAACTTGACGACTATTGGCGAGCTTACAAGGTAAACAAATCTTCGATAAAAATTTCTACAAAAAAAAAAAAAAAAAAAAAAAAAACAAATTAAACAGAAAATTACTAAAATATATGCACGAATGTCTGACAAATATAAAAAAAAAAAACTTCCTAATACGCACATAGTTAGTTAATTAAACATTAAATATAGATTCACAATTACTTCCACCAATAAAATATAAATAAAAATTTGTAATATTTCTTATTGACAAAAAAAAAGAATTGATGTGAACGATCGTTAATCCTGACAAAACAGGCACACTTCAACAAGACATACAGCGGAAATCTCGAGAACGCGAGACGAATCAAGTGGGAAGAAAATCTCGTGAAGATTTACGAACACAATTTAATGGCTGCTGCGGGACACCACGGTTACACGTTACGAGACAACCATATCGCAGATCTGAGCACTCAACAGTACGTACGAGAAATGGTTGGTAAGAATTTTTTTTAAACCTTATACAATAGATAAACAAATTAGTTATACCGTATTTGACAATAATTATCTTTGATAATAATATATAACATTTTTTCTAAAACAAAAAGTTCCCATGTAATATAAAAAAATAAACACACAAATTGGTATCTTATGTTTTCTATATTTAATTTGTCATATAAAATTAACCCCCATATTTTCTAAGTTAATTTGTATCACCAATTTTTAAAACACCTTGTATAATTTGTATTAAAATTTATTTATTTATTATATTTTTATTCAATTTATTTCTATACAAATTATATTCTATATTTTATATTTAATTTATTATATAAACTCAACCCCCATATTCTCTGATTAACTGGTACTACCAACTTTAAAAATCCCTTATATAACATTTATTAAAATCTATTTATTATAAATTTAATTCCATACAAATGGATATTCTATATTTTCTATTTAATTTGTTATATAAACTCAACCCCCATATTCTCTGATTAAACTTGTATCACCAATCTTTAGAACACCTTATACAATTTTTATTAAAATCTTTTTTATTATAAATTCTTTTTTCTATATTTTATGAGCATATATATGTTATTAATACTTTACACATTATATATGCATATTCACATTGTAAATTTTATACATATATATAGTATTGAAGAATCATGTTGGATATATATATATATATATATGATCGTCATTAATATTATAAAACTTGGCATGATCGTGTACGGCTTGTTATCATGTACAACAGGCTCTATAAATTATTCATAGAGTAAAGAACTAAACCGAGATAGCTTATTTAGGAAGCATCCATAAATTTCGTGCTTCGTGTTATTACACCTTTCTCACATTCGTGATAATGGAAACGTAGAGAGATGAGAACGAGAACGTTAAGACAATCTATCGATCGAACGATATTTACACACACACACACACATACATATATAACTTATATTCTTTTAAATATATGTAAATCTTCGATTACGTGATAACGTGTTTAAGACTTTCTTAAATCTTACGATTAAGTTTCTTACTGTATTAAATATTTATATAGATACATATATATATATAGATATTTTATTTAAATGAGAGTATTTTCAAATACTATTATTAGAAAAGTAATCTAATATAATTATTTGAATTAATTACAATCTATTATTATTATTGTATATTGTTAAAATAAATAATAAAAGTAATTGAAATTATCAAAAGTAATTTTAACGAAATATTGACATATATTTAAGATTATTCATTTTGTCATACATATATACATACATAGTTATATGAATAGTTATATATAAGTTTGATTTTTATTTTTTTTTTGTTCCCTATTAGTCGCCTCTTACGACAAGCAGGGATTACTGAGGGGGTATTCTTACCCGCCTCCTCACGGGAATTATTTATTATTAATGTAATAAATATATTATAATATTAAATTATATATATATATATATATATATATATATATATATATATATATATAAAATATAAAAAAAAAATTTTTTTAAATATAAAATAAAATTAAAATATATATTAAATTAAAAAAATATTAATTAAAAATATATATATATAAAAGTTCAGTGTCACATACATGGTTTTACAACCATTATTATTTATTCATATCAAAATTTTAATAATTCGAAATAAAATCAAAGTGTTTTTTTTTTAATCTTTTTATTTACTTTTCTTTTTTTTTTTGTTCTTCTTTGTGGTTTAAAAATTGTGTAGGTAAAATTAAGACCAAGTAGAAGAAGACGTGTGTCCGATGACGACGAATTGGTTTCATCAGCCTTTAACGATCCAAAACTTGTACCATCTCACTTGGATTGGCGAGAACGTGGCTTTGTGACGAAACCAGTGAATCAAATGAAATGTGGAAGCTGTTATGCATATTCAATAGCTGGCACGATAGAGGGCCAATTATTTAAACAGACTGGCATGCTAATACCATTGAGCGAACAGCAATTGGTTGATTGCAGTACGATCACTGGGAATATTGGTTGTAACGGGGGTTCCCTTAGGAATACCTTGAGATATCTTGAGAAATCTAAAGGAATTATGCGTCAGGATACTTATCCTTACAAGGGTAAAGTAAGTGTCCATTATCCACTCTTTTTTTTTTTTGTTATATTTTATTTTTCTTAAATAAATTATTAATTAATTATTTTTCGTATTATTAAAATAAACCCATTGCTAACTAACTAATTGTACAATTTTTAAGGTTTAATATTTAATTGGTGAAAGATTTTTTTTAATTATTATTATTATTATTATTATTATTATTGTGTAGTACTTAAGATATATTGTATAATATAATATAATATCTAATAATACATGTAGGGGGGCCTTCGGGGTAAACACCCTAAAAGGGTATACCTGAAATGAACTTCTTATCTATAATATCTAATAATATAATATAATATAAATATAGTAATAATAATAAAAATTTAATAATAAATACAATAAATAAATAAAATAATATTAGTATAATAATATAAATAAAAATAATATAATATAATATAATATAATATCTAATAATAATATTATAATAATAAATAAATAAAAATATTATAATAATAATAATAATATAATAGCATAAAAATAAAAATAATATAGTATGATATAATAATTGTGCAACTTGTAAGAATAAAAAAAAATAATAATAATTACACGAACAATTACCTACGTAATAAAAAATAATTGAAATTTATTGCAGGAGAAAATCAAAGAATAAAGTTAATAAAAAAAATTGTGTAAGATTTTTCTATTTAAAATATATTAAATAAAATATATTCTCTTCCTTTCGTATTTTATTTAGCAAGGTCAATGTAAATTCGTAAAGGATCAAAGTATCGTTAACATAACATCGTGGGCAGTTTTACCAGCACGTGACGAAAAAGCATTGCAAGTGGCTGTTGCAACGATTGGTCCAGTAGCAGCATCAATAAATGCGAACCCAAAGACCTTCCAGCTTTATCAGTGAGTAAATTATATATTTTCGAATTTATCTTTTCATTCGAAGTTGAAAGTCCCTAAGAGTTAATAAAATATATTCTGCGTATTAATTCATACCTATTAATAATTCCTATTTTACAATAAGAAATAAAAAATACACACACACACACACAGACAGAAATCTATTCTTTAAATAAAAAAAAAATAAAAACTATTTTGATATTTCAATATTTCATTTTATCACAATAAATTATTTTTTTTTTATTAATATTTATTAAAACAATATAATCTTACATTTTATGTTCTAATTAAATATTTATTTAAAGGTATAATTTATAAATAAAATTATTAATTAAATATTGTTATTAGTTAAAAATTAATTTTAATACTATAATTATTATTAAAAATTATTTATAATTATTTATCGTGTTATTAATTAAATGTAAATTTTAATACTACTAAAATACTATAATATAAATATTATTTATAAAAATATAATTATATTAATAATTATTTATAATCTTATTTATATATCTGTGTTATTAATTAAATTAATACTACGATTATACGAATTAAAATAAAAATAAATAATCGTAATGTTATATAATTTCTTATCATAATATTATATATAAAAATTTGAATGAATTCGAACACTATTCAGATAAATCGTAAGATAATTTTAGAAATAATTAAAAAAAACAATACTTTAAATATATAACACAACATATAATTTTATATAAATATTGACCCACATTTTTTTCAAATATATTTATGTTAATAAATAATTGTTAAATTATTTAATAATATACACAATTTCTAATTAAATTGAAACACAACTGGATTATACTATCAAACATAACTCATTGACCGTAGTCAATGATAATAATATTAATAATAATAATAATAATAATAATGATGATACTAATAAAAAAAAAATCAATTTCTTTATTTCGTTCTTTACTTACTTTTATATTTACGCAATAATTTCATCGTTGGTGGTCGTATATTAATAATTATTTTAAATGAAATAATCAATTAACTTTTTATAGTACTTCATATATCATAATGTATCATAATTTCTTTTTTTTTGGAAGAACGTGACCTTTATCACGAACCGCGTAACGTTTCTCATTTCTTTTTTATTTATTTTTTTTGTTTTTTTTTGGTAATATTTAAAATACATAAATAACGTCTCGAAAATCTTTGGAACAAAAATAAAACAAAAACAAAAAAAGTACTACGATTAATTTCTTAACGATAACCTTGGGGAAAAAATAAAAATATGGCAAAAAATAAAACTAATCTTCACGACGAGTAATACTCAAAGTCATCGAACTTCTCTTTCATTTCCAAGAAATCAAATTTGCATTCTCGTTGCATTGTCTATTTTATTCCAAAACATTTATGCATACTGTAAGATTATTTTTTTATATTTTTTTTTATGTCTTGTATTGGATATATAAAAGAATACATACAGATATTATTATTATTATTATTATTTATATTGAAATATTACGTGTTATATATAAAATGATATTATTTAAATTTGTTTCATAATAAAAATTGTTTCTTCAATTTAAAATGAAACACATAAAAGTAAAACATTTGTTAATATTAATGTTATTGTTATCTATGTTTAAATAATAAAAAATAATAAATTTTTACAGTCAAGGCGTTTATGATGACGTTGCATGTTCCTCGGATATTGTAAATCATGCTATACTAATCGTTGGATATACCCCAACTGAGTGGATTTTGAAGAATTGGTGGGGTGAACATTGGGGTGAGGGTGGTTACATGAGATTGGCAAGACACAAAAATCGTTGCGGAATTGCTAATTATGCTGCTTATGCCAAAATTGAATAATATATTACTTGTATATTTTATTGACCAATTAAAGAAATAAGAAAAAAAAATAAAACATGAATAAATTGATATGACAACAAATTTTAGTATTACTATTATTTATGGTAGCTTAATTATTAAATTATTAATTAAATAATTACTTAAATTATTGCTAAAATAATTACTAAAATATTACTATAATAATTACCATTTTTAATTAATTCATTATTACTAAAATAATTACTATTTTTAATTACTAAACTATTACTAAAATAATTACTATTTTTAATAATACTATATCAAGTATTATTAAATTTATTTTAATTATTATTAAAAAAAAAAAAAAACAATTAACTATATTACCATTACACTATATCCAACAATTATTATTATTCCATTCCTACTATCAATTTTCTTTTAATTATTATACATAAACTAATCTTGAATATTTATTAGAAAATAAAAAAGAAAAACAAATTTATATTAATTATTTAAAATTTAATTTAATAACATGTAAAATATATTATTGATTTGTATTGAAACGAAACTTTTTTGTTGAATATAACTAAAAAAAAATAAACTAAAAGAAAATAAATTTTTTTTTTTTTTTAAAGTTGTAATACAAGTTACGTAATACGATTTATAGATAGTATGACGTTGGATGAAAATAATTCGTTATTCAGAAAGTTACATTATCCTGAAATATGTGTACACATTCGCGTTACCTTGGATGCTCTTAAGGGAGTACGTCCATAAGGACGAATAAATTCTCTTTTTCTCTGAGCACACAACCTTTCTCCACAACCTTTCTCCACAACCTTTCTCCACAACCCTTCCTTTCCTTCCTACGTGTAGCCTAAGGATAAATTGGACAATGAGACTATGAAAGCTTAGTATACCCAGTGTCTCATATTCAAACAATTTATACAGAAATATATTTCATCCTATTTTTTATATTTTTAAATAATAAATTTTACTAACAACATTTTTATATTACATTTTACGTATTTTATTTTATTTTATTTGGTTTTTTTTTTTTTTAGAGAGATAGGAATATATAATAATAAATTTATTTTATTGATAATCGATATTTAAAGTTTAACAAAAGTTGTAAGGAATATTAATACGAATTCAACGAATACCAACAATGTATATTTATATTTTAATGTTTAATCAAGTTATAATAATTTGAAGTTTGTACAATTGTACGTAATTTCTATTGATACATATTTTATTTCAAACCATTCGATAAGTATTCATTTTATCAATCAATATTTTTATACAACGTATACCTAATCACTTTAATCACTTATTCACCTTAATGATAAAAAAAATTCAATCAAAAAACTAATAACAATAATATTACAAAAATATTCAAATAATTCCAAAAACAAAAACAAAAAATACCTAACGAACGTTTATTTTTCTTTTCCTCTTATTGTTAGTAAAAGAAAAAAAGAAAAAAAAAAAGACAAAAAGTTATTAGAGAGATAATTTAATCAGTAAAACACATTCTTCTCTTTTATCTGTGCCGACTAACCACGAAACTTTGACGAAATTCAAAACTTATTTCAAACAAGACCCTTCCCTTCCCTTCCTTTTGCCTCTCCCAACCAATCCAGCGAACCACTTATACAAAATAATCTAAATGAATTATAAAGAATTAAAAGAAGAAAAAAAACCCGAGTTCACAAATAATACTAATCAAAAATAAAAAATAAAAAATAAAAAAATAAAAATAAATAAGTGAGAAATGATTCAGTATTATTAACGAGTCAACGAACCGCGCGCACAATGCTTGCGCAATTTCCGCGTATCGAACGAACCACCAAACAAAGATACATTTTATATATATATATATAAAATATATATTTATATTCTATATTTATATATTTATATAGCATATACTTTCAATATATATATATATGGTATGCATGTACTTTTAATAATATTATAATTATTTATTTATATAGTATATTAAAGTATATATTATATACTTTATATAAAATAAAATTATATATATAAATTTATTATTAATTATTAGATAAAATAAAAATTAATAATATATAAAAATATATATACATATATATGTTATACATATACTTTTATATATATATATTATAATATGTATAATGTTTATATATATATATATATATCTACTCCTACGAAATTTCTGCCACAACTGCATTCGTCGAGATAATTTTCGTAGAGAATACTCAACTTTCTCTCTCTCTCTCTCTCTCTCTCTCTCTCTCTCTCTCTCTTTCTCTCTCTCTCTCTCTTTCTCTTTCTCTTATTTTCTCTCTCTCTCTCATTTTCTGTTTCTATCTCTATCTTTATTTCACTTACATTCTCTATTGTATCTATCTCTCATTCCGCGGTTCTTCTTTCTCTCTCTGTCTCATTTTTTCCTTTTTCTTTTTCCTCCTACTCCCCCTCCCACCTCCACCACCACCCCCTGTCTCTTTCTGTAGGAAACTGGTTAGCACAGTGGAATAAAAGCAACGGAGAGTTTCAACTTGCGCAAATATTAAATCGTAAATCATGTTAATCGAGAAGCCGGGCCGTCCGGGCCGGCCTGGCCCGGCCCGGTCGGAATGCAAATGGTTTTATTAAATTGTCCAAAGTTAACGTTGCTTATCCTCCTCCTGGCCCACTAGATTTTATGGAAATATCAAGGAGAGAAAGCCTAAAGAAAATAATAATAATATAAGATAAAGAATTAAGAGAGAGAAGGAGAAAGAGTAAAGTGCACTAAACAAAATTCATCTTGTTAAAATAAATATATATATTTTGGTATGTTAAAACAATGTTAGTATGTTAAAACAACGTTGGTATGTTAAAACAACGAATTTTATAATTTTAATTTATTTTCTTAATTTTAATTTATATTTTTAATTTTATATTATATTATTAATTTTAATTTATATTTTTAATTTTATATTATATTATTAATTTTAATTTATATTTTTAATTTTATATTATATTATTAATTTTAATTTATATTTTTAATTTATATTCGTATTTTATTTTGTGAATTTATTTATTTATTTATTTATCAATTTAATTATTATATTTTAATTTATTATAAATTAAGTTTTATTTTCTCTCTCGTATTTTTTAAATGAATAAAAAAGAAACAAACTTTTTACATACGATTCAATATGTATATATATATAAATGTTTGTATGTGTATAGATGTGGGTGTTGTTAGGGAATACAAACGTATGTTTACGTTATAATATATTCTTATCATCGTGTTCGTAAATAGTCAGCTATTATTCTTTCTGACCGATTAAAACTTAAATCTGGCAATGTAAGAGGAGAATTGTGTGCTAAAACTTACTATGTGTAAACAACACAAATATTTTCACGTTGTTTTTAAAACGAATGTAAAAGTGATTTCACTTTTCACTTATAATTCTGTTCCTTTGTTTTCTTATAATTTTTTTATTTCATTTACTGTTATCTGTCAAGAATTTTAACGTTTTTATATGCACGTTGTTTTTCTACTGATTTAGAAATCCCCCAATAGTAATTAATAATAAAAATAATACATATAAGTTTAACGTACGATTAATGAAATTGCAGGACAATAACCTTTTTTTTCCTCTTAACTTATCATTAACAACGAAAATTACAATAAAATAAGTGAGAAAATATAATTGTGTATATATATTTATATTTTATTAATTTAATATAATTAAATATTAAAATTTTTAATTTTCTTTTATTAGAATTTTATTAGAATTTTATTTAATATATAATAATGTTAATAATTTATATATTCTAGATGTGATAAAATAACCAAAAATAATATAAAAAATTGGCACTCATATTCTTTACATGCCTACACCACTTTTTTTTCGTTAATAACGCTTTTATTCATTTCTTTTGCTTTTTCTTTTCTAATTCATTCATCAAATCAAACTTATTAAACAAAATCTACATTAATAAAATAATTCACACGAGATAAAAAATTACAAATATTTACCTCCCCCTCCCCCAAAAAAGAAAAAAGAAAAATAATAATTAAATATCACGATACAAATAAATGATGAAATAATTGCTAAAAATTATGTTAAGATTTTGAAAAGTATAAATTTATAAAATTAGTACAATGACCCCTCCCCCCAACATATGTAAGAAGCGTGTGAATATCTGACTAATTTCTAAAAAAACCATCATCATCATCATCATCAACATCATAATTATAGTTATCATTATAATTACCGTATAACCAATCAATATAATCTCAGTTTATTGGTTTTATAAATGACATGGAATTCCAGTTGTGTGAAGAAGTCGGCGGCATGTTTGTGGCGCGTGCTTTGCTTTCGTTGATATCAGTACTATCCGTCTTCGTCCAATCGGCAGTTGCTTTGACTGTATGAGGGTCAAAGTTCATATTACTTGCTTTACAGTCAACTATACATCATTGGACCAACCAGTTAAGATTCACCTCCAGTCTTCACGCGTACGCGTTACCCGGAACATTCGCGAAAAAAGTTTATGGAAAAAAGGTTTTCTTTTCTTCTTTTCTTAACATACGAACAATTTTCATCAGTTTTTTTATTTATACTCATTTTGACATTTAAAAAAAAATTTCTCAAAATATTTATAAATATAATTTAATTATTATTGAACAATTTGATTTATTTTTTGTATTCCTTTAAATCTTAATTGTTTGTATGATTTATAATTCTCTATGAAAAGGATCAAGTTGATTGAAAATTTATATCTGGAAATAAATATCTGGATCGATGAGTATTCAAAATTATTTGAAAAATTTGATCGAGTGGAAGGAAAGTATTTTAATTATGATGATATTGGTACGTTATCCTTCTTGAACATTGTATTATTATTGTTAAAAGGTGTGTGATTCAAACAATTTCAATTGGTTCATTCCTATTATTAATTAAACGTGAAATAAAGAAAAATAGTGATAGAAGAAAGAAGTAAAAAACAAAGAAGTAGAAGAAGAAGAAGAAGAAGAAATAAAAAGAAAAAGAAGAAAAACCAACCCACCACACACTCAAAAACTGAAATAAAAAAAAAAAGATGCGATTTGTTATTTTATTACCCCTACTATATCTTGTACCAACTATATCAATAGGGACTGACTGGCCTAGGGTCAGTAATCCCTTGATGAGCGTTTGGAAATCACTGTACCCACAACAACCCACTCAAACAACTACTACGACAAATTCCTTGGAATCAAATGCTGCTAGTGGTATTGGTGTTGGTGGTGTTGGATGTCAGGATTGTACTCAAAACAAGGTGGTTGTTGTCAACGATCAAAATCCTATACAAACAGTATTGAGGGTAGAATACGTTAAGCAACAGATCCTAAAGAAATTGAGGCTTTCTAAGCCTCCGGATGTGTCGATATCGTTGTCGACCTTGCCGAAGCCATTGATAAACGGCAACGTGCTCGAACTTCGACCCGGCATGCCACTTGAACCGGAAAAATCGGCCGAAAGTTTTTATGGTAAAACCGATCAAATCGTCGTCTTTCCAAACGAAGGTAACACTTTTTCCTTTCACTTTACTTTTTTTCTTTTATTATTAAGAATTATTAATAATTATTTAATTATTATCTATATATATATATATATATATATATATATATATATATATATATTGCGTTTCTTATTAATTATTGTCATTTGAAAATTACTATTTTATTCCTAGCTAGTTTAATATATTACAATTGATAAAACACAAATTTATATTAGATAAATTTTTGTATCTTTGATTATAATTTTTTAATTTACTAAATCATTTTTTATACAATAATTATTACTATAAGACACAATTTAGACTCATTAATAAACATTTTTATATTCCATATTATTTATTAAAAACAATTTAACATTCAACGTTTTTTCAGTTTCTGTTTCTTTTGTTTTTGAAAGATAAAATTTCACAGATGATAAACAGCATTTATTCGAAACACGATTTAACATAACCTTCAGAAAAAAAAAATATTTACGCGTTTTATAAAAAGATACAAACACGATTTGTCTAAAAAAAAAAAAAAAGAAACAAAAAAAATACGAATAATACGAGAATTTAGTAATTATGAATGAAATTTAAAAAGATTTATATTAGTATTCATGGTAAAACTTTTTAATAATGTAAAAATAGAGAGAAATGCATATACCCCTCAACATTGTAAAATATGTATACGTGCATTAGGTTTTTTAATTGCTGCTGTATGTTAAAAGTTTGTTACAAAAAAAAAAAAAGAAAAAAAAAGGAGAGAAAAAAAACGTTATTTAGTTTAGTCAAAAAACAAAAGAAGAATCTATTAATACCTCTTTAGTCAGTGTATACAATTCAAAAAGCTATGCAACAGGTCCCCATACACTAGGATTAATATATATATATATATATATATATATATGTAAAATCTAATTTGCTTGCACCCTTCTCGACCCCCTACCACCCACCCCTTCTCTCACCTCGTTCTCTTTCTATATATATATATATATCTTGTTTCAATTCACTATCCTCTTCGTCAAGAGAAATCAATGATATTTAATTAATTGCTACCACGATTCTAATTACTGTAAAACTTTAATAGAACATAAATGGAATCTAACGGGCCGCAAAAACCTGTCCTTTTGTATTATTTGATGGTATGACAGATAACGAACAAAGCTTATACATTTTATCTATATATATATATATACTTTTATTTATAATAATTATAATATATATAATATAGCATATTTTATATATGTATTTATTTATAATACATATAATATATATTTGTATGATTATTATAATTATATATTAAAAACTATAATACAACTTTTTATATAATATAAATTTATATTATATAACTATAAATTAATTATATATAATATACTATTAATTTATAATATAATATAATAGTATTTATATATATATAGAATTTATTAAAAAAAACTAATATAACTTTTTATATTATATAAATTTCTATTACAATTATAAATTAATTATATATAATATATTATATATAAATTAATTATAATATATATTTATAAAAGAAGTATATAACAAGTGTTATATTTAAAAGGAGATAATTACTTGAATCATCTTATCTATAATCTCATTCATATATATTTACAATATAAATTTACAACAATTTGATAATTTATATTAACACTTTGACTTATTACAACTGAATAATACAAAACTTGGTCAAACTTTAAAATATACTATATTTTAATTTAAACGATCGTAATTGTTATAACATTTTATTATGTTGCTAAAAACATATCCTATAGATGCAATTGAATTTAATAAATATTACCTTGACTTGTAAATAATAAATATTTATTGGATGTTTATTGAATTGTAATCGTAATAGAGAAGAAACTTAAACTGACACATACTATAACCTTGTTTAATAATTTATCGTATGATCATATCGATTGACTTCCTGCAATTGCAATTCTAGAGAAGATTTTTTTTCTAATTCATAAATATTATTATACAAACAACGTAATTGGGATGGAATTCTTATCAAACGGAAGGAAACTGACCTATCGTCACTTAAATATGCTTTTACAACCTTGGAAACTAAAGAGCCAAGAGCCTTGTTCGATAAAAAAAAAAATATATATATATATATATAAGAATAAAATCGATACAAGAGATTTCATCATCGTATTCGCAAATATTCGTAAACACATATATTAAAAGAAGCGACATAAAAAAAAAAAAAGAATGATCTAAATGGATGACCGAGAGTATATAAGATAATCAAATTTATCGAGTGTTAACATGAATCAAGTGACTAAAAATTTGATTAAATAACAATTTTTATACTTATTTATGTTTATTCTCAAATACACAGAATCTTTGTCAATTTGAGATTCTATTTTTTAACAACAACAACAACTTATTTCTATATCAATTACATAAAAAGAAATAATTTTTTTTTTCTTCGATAAACGTATATAACATAACACACTCGTAAAAATAATATTTTAATGAAATTAATATAATTCTATATATACACTCTTTAATATATTTTAATTACATTATTTTAGTATATAATATATATATATAATTTATAATATTACTATTGTATATATAAAACACCGGTTCATTATAAAAGAAATAATTAACAAGGATAGATATAGAAATAATATTAATAATAAATATTTATTAACATAATTAACATTATATATATATATATATATATATATATATATATATATATAATAAATTAATTTTATTAATATAATAATAATTTAATATAATTTAAATTATTAGTATATCATATGTATGTATAATTTATAACATTACTATAACATAAAACACCGAATCATTACAAAAAAAAAAATAATAACAAAATAAAACAAATATAATTACACAATTATCGATATAGAAATAATGTTATATTAATTAACATAATTAACATATATATATATATATATAAAATAAATTTATTTAATTAATATAATATAATAATTTATGTAATGTTACCATACATTCTTGATATATCTAATTTCTAATCATATTTTAAAAATGTCCCTAGACGACTTAGTTGTCAAACTCATCTCCTAGTACAATTTGTTAAATTCTTTGAAAATCTTATGGGGATTTTGGTTAAAACACGAGATAAAACACAAAAGGGATTCTACCTTGTAGTAAGCTTTTGTAGAGAAACTTTAGGTAAGGAAATAATTCGATTTAAGCAAATGGTGGACGGCATTGGTCGAAATCAGCTGCTGTTACTAGTGTAACACAACTCTCGCGATCCTTTTCTCTTTATTATCTAACTTTAGGTTGAAATTCGGCAAACGACCGATTCGCTAACAAAGACTAAAGGAAAGTATCTCTCTCTCTCTCTCTCTCTCTCTCTCTCCCTCTCTCTCTCTCTTTCTCTCTTATATATATAAATGTGTGTAAGGCAAAAGTTTGGCCTCGTTAACCTCGCTACCCGATTTCAAATTCGAGAAGAACAATCCTAGAGCTAAATTATACCGAACACGGTCGTCTAGCCCACTGAACCGGAAGTATTCATCGTCCCTATCAAACACTATACTATACTAGACACCAATGAATGTCACACACCTTTTACTCATTTTATTTTATTTTAGTTCTTTACTCTTTCTTTTGTTTTTTTGTTTTTTTTTTTTATTTGTATAATACTAATCGATTTTTTATTTTTATTCGTTATATTATTTTACATACACACACACATACACATATTCATTATAATTATATTCAATTTTATATTCATTTATTATATTTATTTTTATATTCATTTATATATTCATTTTTATATTTATTTATTTATTATATAATTAAAATAATTTTGTATCACGTTATTAAACATAAGCAAAAGTTAATCATCCTAAAATTACCCATGAAAAATTTGCAATGACATAATTAGTAGTAAGTACTGACAAAACAAAACAAAATAAAACAAAAAAAGAAAGCCAAAAAATGCAATTAATCTCAAAAAAAAATTACGCATCTTCCGACATAATTCTAATCTCCAGAAAAAATAGAAAAAGAGATCTCCTTGAATGGCAGATAAACATTGTACGATCTCAATTTCTCAGAAGAAGAACTTATAATATATTTATTGCATCTTTGATAATTATCATGCTACTTTAACGTCCAAGTTCTATCTTTAGAAAAAAAAAAATAATAATAAAAAAAAAAACAAACAAAAATGCAACGATGCTGTAATACGCTCAGGGTCCATTAAAATGCGTACTTGTCGTTGAGAATTGTGATTCGGTGCTGTAATTTCGCGTTAATTTTCTCTCGAATACATCTACACCTACATATTTACCTTATATACTAAATATATATATATATATATATATATATATAATTATTATATATTAAATTTTATATATATATATATTATATTTATAAATGTATTAAATTATTATTTATTTTATTAATTAATTATATAAATTTATATAATTATTAATTCTAAATTTATATTATATTATAATTTTAAATATATATATATAAATATAATAAAATAATAACAAAATAATAATATAATATAAAATTTATATAAATGTAAATTGTATAAAAGTATCTATAAAATATATCTCTATTTATATACGACTACACATAATATTAAATATATATTTGTGTCTATGTGTACCTTATATACTATAATATATATAAACACCTACAACCACACATAAAATTTATATAAATGTTATATATGAATGTATATAATGTTAAATGTGTATGTATATATGCGTGTATAAATGGGTGTATAAATGTGTGTGTGTGTGTGTATGTATGGATGTATAGATTGTAACATGAAATGGCTCAGTGGGTTTCAGTGTTTGCATCGTCGTGGAAAATTTGAAATTCATGGTCCGCGTTGCTACGTTACTGGGGAGTGGACTCTTCACGACGACGTCATTGTTACTTGTCCTCATTTATACCTTTTTATTTTTTTTCATTTTTTCCCCTCCTACCCACCCACCCCCCATCACACCTCTCTTTGCACCCCCTTTTTTTCTTCCCTTTTTTCACGGTTAAAAGAAAGACCAGAAAGAGAGAAAGAGAGAGAGAGAGAGAGAGAGAGACAGTGAGAATGATGCAATTATGCAATATTCATATCCCTCTAACTGCATTCTTCTTCGTATAAATGAAAAAAAAAATGTACAAAAAAAAAGGAAAGATGACAGAGACATTTGAAGAAATAGTAATATATTTGATTTCAAATATTATTGAAAATTATTTCAAAGTTTTTTGATTAATTATTTCAATTATTTCTCTCTCTCTCTCTCTCTCTTTCAACTTTATCAAATATATTTTATTATTGTATTTGTTTAATTTGGTAATATCTGTGATCATTTATTTAAGATATATAAATAAAATAAATAAAATAAAATAATTAATTTAATAATATTTAATATATTAATTATTAAAAGATATATATTTTTAATATATTATTAAATTATATAAATATTATATAAAATTTTATTTTATAATATTATATGTATATATATTATTTTTCTTTAATATATAAAATAATAGATAAAATAATATATATTTTAATATATATATATATAATATATGGATTAATTAAAAAAATTCTAATAAACTATTATTAAAATAATTGAGAGACAATTAATAAAATAAAATTAATTCTGCAATCGATATGATGATAAATAATTAATTACAAAGTTTTGCATTTTTTCTTTTCTAATTATATAATTAATAATTAATTATAATCATTTTACGTAAGATCGCATCTACGAAAATAGATCAAATTAGAATAACAAAGTTTCTGTTTTAAGCTCAAAAAATAGATTGTCGACTGATATTAGCTTATCTCTCTTTCTCTCTCTCTCTCTCTCTCTCTCTTTATTATTTTTTCCAATCTTTAAAAATACGATAAGAAACATACCACGACTAAACATAGTTGCAAGACAAAAAAAGAAGAAAAAGAAAATAAAAAAAACAAAAGAAATTTACAATTAAAGAATACAAAATGAAAACTCAAATAGAAAAATGTAAAACTAACTGAGGGGGTGGTGAGTAAGGAAAGAGGAAATGTAATTGCAATAATTTTTCCTATACTACTACGATTTAAACGCGTGTTGCATGTTACGTATTTGCGTAGAATGATTCATTCTTCGAATAGTTGTAAACAATCTAAATCATTTAATTCTATTTATACCAATTTAGAATTGTATAATACTTATTTTCTACATTTGTAATTCAAAAATATATTTTGTAATACTTAAACATATTTATACGTATATGTGTTGTAACGATAATTATAACAATTTATTAAATCACAAAATATCGAACGATATATTTTATAATATAATTTATAATTATAATAAATTATAAATAATTGTCAAATAATTATTTATATATAATTAAAAATTTTTAATATTATAATAAAATTTAATATATATATATATATATATAAATTATATTATATATAATTATTAGAAAAATATTATCAATTATTTAATTTAATAAAATAACTTTTAGGATACCAACACCCCTCTACCCATTTCCCCCTTTACCCCTTAACCCCTTTTCTACCCCCATATAATTATTCATATTCAATATGTCATAAACTATTTTACTCTATGTTCATGATATAAATCTATTTAATCTCTGTTAGGAAAAAGAAGAAATTTATTAACGGTAATCGATTTTTCCCCTATCCTTCTCCTACTCCTTACCCCTATAGAAAAAAAAAATTTAGATTGATCTGATTTCTATTCTAATGTGAAGGGCATGTATCAGTGTAAATAGAGATTCTGCATATTCGAAGAGAAAGAAGAAGAAAAAATAGAAAAAGGGAATAAGTGAGAGAGAGAGAAAGAGATAAAAAGATGAGTTTGAAATGATCGATGACCCTCGACTGACACACTATTGCCAATGCATTGCCATATTTCATACACACACATATGTTTAACTACATACTCGTTCAGGACAAACGCATAAGCTCATACACGTACGGATTTCAAATAGAAATCTATCAATTTTCTCATATTTAAGATTATTAATTTTGTCATAAATATACACATACATAGTCATATGAATAATTATGGATATATATTATGCACATAGGTTTGATTTTTATTTATTTTTTTTGTTCCCTATTAGTCGCCTCTTACGACAAGCAGGGATTACTGAGGGGGTATTCTTACCCGCCCCCTCACGGGAATTATTTACTATTAATGTAATAAATATATTATAATATTAAATTAAATGATAAATATTATTAATTAAATTAAATTATATATAAATTAAAATATATATATATATATATAAATATATAAAATGTATTATTAAATTTATATATATATATAATTAATTAATTATAATTTAATAGTATTTATGTATTATTTTAATGAATAAAATATTATATAAATTTAATAATTAATTAATATATAATTTATGTATTATTAAATTTAAATTAATATATAAAATATATCTCTATATATATATATAAAAAAATTTAGTCACATTATTAGTTTCCAATGATGTTCAAAACCCCTGAACCGATCTTAATATAAATCTCTTAGAATTATATTAAATAAACATTTTTAAAAATAAAATCTTTAATATAAAATACAAAAGGATGGTTTCTCGAATGACATATTAGTGGTTGGCCAACATTGATACTAAATTAGTTTGTAACAAGATCGCCACGAGAAGATGCGTGCTCGTTATACCTCGACAAAGGTAATTGGATATTTTCACCTGACATTTAAGTTCAAACAAAAGAGATGGGTCAGTTTAATACATCCTTGAGAACGAATTAATCATTTTCTCCCTACTTCTCATTCCCAACCCCACCTTTATCACCCAGTGATAATTTTTAAATAAAAATTATTACAGATCTAAATTACATTGGATTATTTCAACAAATAATATTCCTAATTTATTTTCTTTTGATTTTTCTTTTTATTTCTTGTAATATTTAAAACTTTAAACTTAAAACTTAAAACTTAAAAATGTTATCATCGTTGCAATTTTGCAATGATCAAAATTAATGATCATAATAATTAATTATTTATTTATTTATTTAGTTTTCTGTTTTTTTGTTTTTTTTTGCAGGAATAGCAGATTCAAAAAAATGCCGACAAAGTTCGAATCACCTGACAGGTTTCAGTCCAGCTGCCTGTTTTACGTTTTACCTGTCGAACGAAATGCAATACGTTGATGTAACTTCGGCAGAACTTTGGTTTTACAAAGAGTACGATGAAAACGACGACTTAAATCAAACTTTTGTCTTATCGGAATTGGATCATTGGGACAAAAGTGAAAGATTCGAAAAGAACAATATTATGGCTATTTTCGACACCGATATTGGAGGTAAAAACAAATCAATAATTAATATTAAACATTTTATTATTATTATTATTATTATTATTATTATTATTATTATTATTATTATTAAATCACGTGGAGAATATAATTTAGAAAATTTAGTATTTGAAAAACTAATTCAAATTATTCTCTGAATATTTATTACAAAAAACTTTCTAAATTTTTATTTATTTTATTATTTTTAATATTTTCTATATTTTTTATTATTATTTTATATTATTATTATATATATATAATAAATAGATTTATTAACTTTATATATATTTTTATTTTTTAATTATTACTAAATATATATGTGTATTTATATAAATATATATATGTAATATAATAATAAAATATTAAAAATATATATATTAAATTAAATTACAATAATACATATGTAATATCATATCTAAAATAATTAATTAAAGATTTACTATTATAAAATATTTATACTCATACCTATATATATTTTTAAATACTACATAATTATGCAAATATGCAATAAAAACATTTGTAATATTATTACATATGTATAATTAGTAACTTTGTAGAAATATAATCTCATAAACACACACAGATTAACAAAAAATGCGTAAGAAAGATATAATGAAAAAACCAGTGACCTTTTTAAACAAAGTATTATCACACACACAAGCATGATTCGTATAATAATATTTCTTTTGAAATACATATATATATATATATATATATATATACACAAACCGATTAAGATATTAAAACCATCACAACAACAAGTTAGTTTAAGGCAGATTTACCTAACGATCGGACTTTAGACTTTAGAAGAAAAGTAACACGGATAAAAAAAATAAAAACAATAAAAATAAAAAATATATATATATATATATATATATATTACCATTGCGTTGATATTCTCGTATCGTGTTATTATACGACCGTATTTAATGACTATAGTTTGTCACGTATGCCAGATGTATTATATTTACTCGTTAAAAGGACTTTGCTTTCAATAGGGGGGAGGAAAACTGAATAAACTTATATGCATGCAATTAATATCTATCATTTTATACTTTGAACGTCAATTATGCATGATTAATACAAAGAATAATAGAAATCAATTAAATTTCAATAATACATGTGAATTCAAATTATTTCTTTTGGAAGAATATAAACAAAACACAATTGTGTGTGTGTGTATCGGATTATTTTATTTATTTATTATATATATTTTTTTTATTTTTTTTAATTAATCATTGATCAATTGTATGATATGTAATATAATTAAATAAAATATAATCTAATAATAATAATTAATATATTATATAATATAATGAAATTATATTAAATTATATAAATTATTTATTATTTTATTACTATATTATATATGTTATTTAAATTATATATTATAATTATATTATATCTTTCATTACCTATAACATATCACCTAACATTAAAACAATACTTTTATCCATCGTATGCACTTTAAAAACGAAAACATACAATTTTATCTTTTATCTTTTACTCCTATCTTAGCCATCCCCAACCTCTCTAAGTAGATAATTAGAAATCCTAATGGAGAAAACGTGTAGAAAAGTAAGAAAGTAGTTCATAGTACTAACAAAAAAAAACAAAATAACAAAAAAACAAATAAAAAAAAAAGCAGAAGATAAAAGAAGGAATAGATGGAAGAAAAGGTTCTACGTGTTTCACAATCTTGTTGTTGTTTTTTCTATCTTTTGATTACTTTCTTTTCTTTTCTTTTCTTTTCTTTTCTTTTCTTTTTTAGAGGGTTGGGTAAAGACGGACGTGGGTTTTACGGTGAGAAAGTGGGTGGAAAAACATCAGTTGAACCACGCGATGCAAATAGCCTGCAGCACCTGTTCAATCGATCGTGACACTGCACCTGTATCAATCGAACAAACGTTAAAACCCTTTTTGGTGATACACACGTCACCATTGCCACAAGAAAACAGGCCCAAAAGAAATTCTAATTGTATGCCAAAAATGAAGGAATGTTGTCGCGACGAATTGTTCATCGACTTTCAAGATATCGGTTGGGGTGATTGGATATTACATCCTAGCGGTTATCATGCATATTTTTGCAGGGGTTCATGCACCTCGGTAGCATCCTTGACGTTAAGTGGATCACATTATAACAACGTTATCAGGGTTAGTAATTTATTTTATTTATTATTTTATATATTTATTGCTTGCGTTAATGTTTCTATTCTATTCATTTTTCGTATTCGTCTTTGTTCATATTTAATTTATATTCATTACTTGAATATTAAATACTGTTAGTGTATCACAACTATAACGACATTATTAGGGTTAGTAATTTTTTATATTAATTTTTATTTTATTTATTTATTTATATTTATTATATATTTATTGCTTATACTTTAATGTTTCTATACTATTCATTTTTGTAATACATTTTTCGTATTCGTGTGTTTGTTTTTATTTAATTTATATTTATTACTTGTGAATATGTTACTAAATACTGTTTTCAATTGCAATCATTTATTTTTCATAAATTCTTAAATTAATCATTTTTTAGTTATTGCATTTTTTTTATTATCTTTATTTTTACCTTTATTGTTTTCTGTTTCAAAAATTTAATTTAATTAAATTCATATTTTTATTATATCTTTCTACCTTTTTTTTTAACATCACTAAAATACTATTCAATTCTCAAAGAATTGTAAAGAATTTATTTTATGATTAAGTAACAATATTAAAAAGTAACATCAAAAAGATATTTCACGAATTGACGTAAAAAGAAAAAGAATTCTGCAGATAAAACTTTTTTTCACAAAGTATAATAAAACCATATATATAAAAATATATATATATATGTGTGTGTGTGTATATACGCAATGCATCTAATGTATATGCAATATCATGAACGTTTCTTAGTAGCATTAATTGTTAATAAAAGTCGTTTGAAGAAAAGTACGAGTAACCTTATAACTGACTATACTATAATGTGGGCAATATAGTTTGCAACTCGTAACGATAATAGCAAGCTAAGACTCCATTATCTTGGAACATAAAACTCTGTTATATACGTCAAGTCCTTCTATCCTTCGTAATATCTAATAAGATGGAAAAAGATAACTATCTGAAAACATTTAATTAACATTTTTTTTTTCCAAAGTAAAAAATAAAAAAGCAAAGATAATATTCTTGTCAACCCTTTAAAACGACACCCTTAGTTTGAACATAAATAAAAATGAATAATATATAAATATAAAATATCATATATATATATATATAACATAACTATATTAAAATATTTGAAAACATTAATTAAAATATCATATATAATATAATTTAATATAAAATATAAAAATATCATATATCAAATTTATTTTTTCTTCTCTTGATAATTTAATAAAATAAAAATAACACCATTATCGTTTCAACTTACACCATATAAATTAATCAATTCTTTCTAAAAAAAAAGTAATTTAAATAAATCTTTAACGTAAATTTGAATAATATTCAGAAATTAAATTTTAAAATAAAAAAAAATGAAACAAATAACAAAATTTAATAGAAACATTGTCTATTAACTGTCTAAAATTGTCTATTAAATATGAATAAATATAACATCAGGAAAATGTAACAATTTTGTTATTTAAATATCATAAATTTGCAATTATGTTCATTATAAGGTTAAATTCCTTTCTAAAAATTCCATCAAAATTCGCAAAAAAAAAAAAAAGAAATAAAAAATCATTGTCTAGTTAAAACAAAAAATATGAACAAAATAAAAATGCATGTATATACATATATATATATATTCTGGGTTATTACAGAAATGGAATCTGGTGCATCGCGAAGATGAGATTGTACCGTGTTGTTCGCCAACTCAATTTTCACCGATGCAATTACTATACATCGACACTAACAGCACAATAAAACAGAAGACATTGCCTAACATGGTGGTAGAAGCTTGTGGTTGTATGTGACAATAACTTTTTTTTTGTCGTCCAAACGAAGACAACGAAAAAATGAAAATACAAAGAAGAAGAAGAAGAAGAAGAAAAATCAAATTGATATGGACACCATTTAAAAACTTTTAAGTTTATATTAGTTGTGCTTTGAAAATACGCACACACAACACACAGATAGGCGAATTTTGTATACAAAGACATTCTTCAATTTTATTTATTCTTATATTTTATTTTTATGTTTTTTTTTTCAAACGAGAACTCTTTTTCGTACAGGTAAACATCGAATTAAAAATTAAATAAAACAGGTATATATATTTATATAGTATATATATATATGTATGTATATATGTGTGTAAATTTTTTATTTTTTATTTTTCACTGAAGTTATTGATTTCTTTTTTTTTTTTTTTTTGATGATGATATTTATTTTAAATATATTATATATATATATATATATATTGTAAATTAATTATATTATATTGTAATTAAATATATATAAATGTAATGAGAGTAAGAATTCGTAAGAATGATTAAAATTCATCTTCGAAATGAAATATACGTTTGTTAAGTAAAATCGAGAATGCTAGCAACGGAGCCATGGGAAATTAGTAGACAAAATTAACATGGCAGATATGAGAGGGAGAGAGAGAGAGAGAGAGAGAAAGAGAGAAAGAGAGAAAGAAGAATGTACGATATATATATATATATTAATCAAGAATTTCGTTACGCCATATTATAGCGACCTATGGTGGAAGATAAGTAAGGAAAGTAAATCCTATGGGATTGAGAGAAGTTTAAGCATAGCTTTGATGAGAAAACATTTCTTTGTTATATTATCCCTTTATACGATTATTATTATTATTATTATTTTATAAATATATTTTTATGTTATAATTTCGTCTATGTTCAACATAAAAATCATTAATTACATTTTTATATCTTAAATTTGATTTACACGTGTTATTTATATCGTTTCAAATTGTATCTATTGTATGAATGTATAGATGTATATATGTATGTATGTAATGTATGCATGTGTATTTTATAATTATATACATATATTTATGTTTAAAAAAGAAAGATAAGGAATAATGACACATTCGATTATTTTTTAATTATTCTAATTTTTTTTTTCATTTTGTATGAACCGTACATATGTATATACATATATATATATATATATATATATATGTATATTTAAATATAAATTGTTATAATTTAATATGTGAACAATTTTAAATATTACACTTTTTATTATATTTTTCTTACATTTAAAAATTATTTGAAATAATTTTTTTTTGTTTTTTTGTTTTTCAATTACTTTCTATATTAAATAAAATATAAATTGTTTTTATTAATAAACAACCAAGAATAATTGTGTAATATTTAGAATACGTTGTTATTACTTATCTTAAAATTATTCATTTTGAATAATAAATACAAAAAAAAGAAAAAAGATGAATATAAAAAGTATTCGAATATGTTAACTGACGAAAAAGAGTTGTTTTTTTTTGTAAATATTAAAATAGAAAATTCCAATTATTTTTGAAAACGATTACAAATGAAAATGTAAAAAGAAAATTAAAAAAAGAAAAAAAAACAATAATAGACAACAACAACAAAAATATAAGAAAGAAAGGTATAGACCACAACAGTATTCTCTTTAGCAAATATTTATCAGAGTTATAGATTTTATGTTCTTGTTTTTTTGTTTGTTTGTTTGTTTGTTTGTTTGTATAAATATAAATAATTAATTATAGAGATAAATAAAGAAAGAGGTAATTAATATCAAATATGATAATTATTTAATATAATAAATATTTCGTTTGAAAATACATATATATATAAATATCTCTAATTGTAAGTAAATCAAATTTTATATTTATCAAATAAATATTGTTTATTTGAAATAAATAAATAAATAAATAAATAAATGTACAATACGAAATTTATTAATTGTACTAAATTAACTAAATTTAATAAACTAGAAAATGCTAAATTTAATTTAAAAACTAAATATTATAATATTAATTTCATTTGAAAATAATTCAAACTTTGTTATTTATGAAGAAATATTTACCAAAAAAAAAAAAAAAAAAAAAAAACAGATTATACTGTAATGTAATATTTAAAAGATAAAATTGAGAAAAAAAAAATCTTACTTATACCTCTTTCCTTTTTCAATCACACAAATAGGAAATAGATTTTAAAAAATAAAAAATTGATCTTTAAGAAACCTAATCGTATCATTTACTGCATCGCACGTGTCACGCGTGGAAATTTTTTGTATGTATGTGTAAATATGCATATTATAATAAACATAAATGAGTAAATTTCTACATGTATGTATATATGTATATCAAATATGACAAACATAATTTCAATATTTGTGTGTGCGTGTGTAATATGTAGGGATGTTTGAACGAATATTAGCAATAATAATGCAATAATAATGCAATAATAATGCATAAATAAGCAATATTATAATTATTTATATTGAATGTTGAAACGTGACGAACATTAATAGTCGAGTTTAAGTAACGTAAACGTAACATTTATCATAAGAAATAGATAACGACAAGCCATTATAAACATAAAACATTAACATTTGTGTTACGTAACGTAAAAAAATTAAAAAGAAAAAAATATATAAAAAAATAAAAGAAAGAAAGAAAGATAGAGAAATGGCAACGAAGTTGTAATATGGGAATTTTAAATGATGCGAGATGTCAAGGTTTCCAATTTTTTTCTTTTTTTCTTTTTTTTTTTTTTTATATAGTTTTACTTAATTATCTCTTTTACTTTCTATCGTTTTTTTTTTCTTTCGTTTTTTTATTTCGAAAAATTCTTTAATAACGTTATCATCACCCCACGTACTTATTTTTCCTATTCACGAGTTATAAACACGAGACACACATATACACAATACAAATACGTATAAATAATATTTATTAGAATTCTTCTTTTTTTTTTTTTTTACTTTACCAATGAAACAAAAATAAAGAAAAATTTCGTCAATATTATTAATGGAAAAACATTTCGCATCGAAACGCATAGATATTTCTTTTATTAGAAATAATTATTAAGAAATAAATTGTGAATGATTGAAGATATATTATATCTTATTTTTAATTATATATATAATTGTGTATATATAATAATAAAATAAAATATTATATATAAGTAAGTTATTATATATATATATATATATATATATATATATATATATATATATCTTATTCTACCTATCCATCTACCCATCAATCATCGTACCTATGCATCTATTTATCTATCTATTTACCTACCAATCTGAAAACCTTGAAAATAAAGAATACTAAAATATAATTACCATTAAAAATCTTCTTGTTAAATCTGAAACAGAAATGTTAATAAATTAAACATTTTATTAAGAAACATATTTAAAATTTTTTGTAAACCCGTGCAAATATTCAATGTTATATTTATTATGTGTGCCTTCAGAAATGCATTTATACATATATAATAAAAACAGGAGAAGAATTAAAAAAGTTTGTTGTTAAATCCAACGAAGATCACCTGTAACAAAAAGAAAACTATTTTAATCATACAATCAAGTGATACAGAAGTAGCCTAACATATGAATCGTCCAATTCGCAGATGCACTTTTCAAATTGAATTCTCTATTTATTTTTATCAAATCTCTACTTCAAGTTGCAATAATTTAAAATTTAAACGCGTGATTTTACATTTACATAAAAATATATACATATAAAAAAAAAAGAAGAGTACAGATATAAAGTAACTACAAAAAAAATATCTATTAATTATTATAAAATACTTTTAAACTACTATTCTATAGAAAAGAGAAATTGCAAGTTTAATAAAATACGATTACAGTGAAAAAATTTAAAGACAAAACAAGAAAAGGAAAATTACTTTAATAATCACCAAACGTTAATTGAAAATTAAAATTTAATAATAAGGGAATTTTTGATGTTTTTGACTCTAACTAACTAAACACATATGCATCTTTTTGACGATATAGACACGAATTTGGTGTCCCAAGGAGATGGAATGAACCATCATCTCCAATTACAACTAGAAATTAATGACGAGCAAAGAAATAATACAATAAAATGTAAAATATGACTAAAGAACCATTCTTGAAAGGTTCGAACATGCTGTTGAACCTTCGAAAATAATTCAGTAGCCTGTAGTTGCCCTCTTGAGCCACAATTATGTGGGGGCCTCTTCGGCATATGCCTCTTCTTTCTTCATTCCTGAAAACTGCATTTGGACATTTCCTATGTGCGAGCAAGATAAGATTGTTCATACTAATTTTAAAAATGAACTCATATTTTGTTATGATTATAATTCTCAATTATTACAAAATTAATTTACATTTCACGTCCACTTTTCTAGCTCGTGGACCATCAATGAACTTAGAGTTCATTGACCATACACGAGAACATTTAATCGAATGTCCAAGCAGATAATAATTTCCCTCGATGACCTAATAACACTTCGCACTTTTAACGTCGAGTAATAAAATCGAATTGAAATAAATAGTGCAATAAATGTAATGCATTTTCTTGCAATACTTTTATTTCATCAATTCATTATATTTAATTATAGCAAATATTTCCAGCTGTAAGACGAAATCGCGATAGTGCGTAGTGCTAATCCTGAAATACTTAAAGCTAAGTATCAAATGCATCAAAGAATTTGCGAAATTGATTCGACTCTATCTCGTTTGAGGTAAAATCGAAGTAGAAATAAACCTTTCAAATGGTTGCAAATACCTTTGAATCATGATACATAATAAAGATCACAGAATAGTCACAAAATAAATGAACAAATCAAGCATAATAGAATGAGATGATAAAATTTTGTAACAATTCTGTATAAACCAGGAGGCGGAATTTCCACTCCGGAGTGGAAGCAAGAAGTCTAATGCCTTTCCTGGATCCTACCTACTTAAAATTAAAGTTTTCCCATTCATTCTGAGAAGTATGCTACCTGCCTGCCTATTATCCATATTTTTACCCATTTTAAGAAAAACCATACATACCCACCCACTCACTCCACGGTTCTCACACATACCACCAGGGTGCAAAAGCCTAAACTAGAGAGCATGCCCCGGGGCACCTCCGACACCCTAGTTCAACCACGTTTTCTAAACTTATATGCTAATGGGTATACGTACGTTTTGCTGTAATCGACTGCCAAGGCTAATGATTATTGCATAAAAAACTAAAGCAAAAATACAAGTATACACTAGTATATATATGCATACTAGTTATATACGTGTATGTTTCCACAAATAAATGTGGGGACTCTACTATGCAAACGATTATCAAAAAAAAAAAAAGTTATAAATATTTAATATAAATATAAGAATACAAAAACGTGATATGTTGTATTAATGTGCTTTGAGTATTTAATGATGTATTAAATGAATAAAAAATATCGCGAAACGATGTACATTACACACTACCTAATACGCACACACAGGTGCAAAGTACATCGTGCAATCACTAGCACAATAACAGCCGCCAATAGGGGAAAAAACTAAAACTAAACCCACGCTAACTGTTTCTCACCCATACGTGTAACACCTGGGCACACGCATAGATGAGAACGCAGAAAGTATGGGGGGGAGAAACGGGAGATTAGTATATTAGAAGCTGAAAATCCTGATCTAAAAAATATGATTAAGACATAAATACATAAATACATTTGTATAAAAATTCATCTAAGCGACTAAGGACTCTACAAGTTACTTCATAAATAATGACTTTAAATATTTTTTAATATATTTAATTAATATATTTCAAAACCTCGGACGACTCCTTTCATTAAGTTGGCTGTTCTAATGAAAGAACTGGGCTTTGAGCCGCCACTTAACTGCCAAAGTCTATCCGTCGCGAATGTGTTTGTCTTCTTGCTCATTTATTTAAAAAACGAATAAATTAATGCTCGATTGCATCACTACTGACCACGAACAAAACAAGTAATAAGAAAGAGAGTGCATTTATTAATTGCATTATTAATTAAATGAATTTAACCGATGAGACAAGAAAACCTATCCTGAACTAATAATAAAACATACAATAAAATATACAATTTTCATGAGTAACTCCTAAAAAGGAATTACTCATGTGCTCGTCAATAATTTATTTAAATAATTACAACCAGTAACTCGTGCCGATTAGGACCTTTCATCCTCGGCATGATTGAGCACTGGAGGGACTTTAAATAAAAACTTACGGTTTAAGAAGTTCTGCGATGGCTCCAAAACACTCCTACTTCGCAGCAAGTATTGTAGTCTGACGATGGAAGTCGATACTCGATTTGCCATTGAAGAAGATCCATCGAAGATCCATCGAAGATCCATCGAAGAATTCATCCAACATCTTTGAAAGGAAGAAATTCCATGGTTATATCTGTATAATAAAATAGAACAAAACGATAAGTTATCTGGAATATTATCCAAAATACTATAAAATAAAATCGAATAAAATGTAAATAAAAATGAATACTTACAATGCATTTCAATGAGATGCAGCTCTATTGCACGATGGTGATGCACCTCGCGTGAATCTAAAAACGCGGTATAAACGAAAATAAGAAACTATAGATGAGTTTCTTATCGCGAAACCGAAATTTTATTATACGACGAGCAACACTGATTCTAATTCGCGTTTGATTTTAATTTATTACTCGCATGATCACTGATTCTAGACTGCACTAATTCAAAGACTGCATTGCTCGCAGTCAAATGCAAGAACAATAATTTCACTCCCAGTCACTTCACATGGGCCATTCGTGCACGATTGCAATCTGAAACTGAAATAAAAAGCAATACTATTAATATCATTACTATTACAGAAAATCATTAAAATTTTTAAGGAATTATTTAATAAAAAAATATACTCACTTTAAATCTTTATTGATGAATGTACAATGGGTCTCCTATCCTTAGGATGACGATGACAATGCACAAATAATGACTTTAAAACTGCATTACATTCAATTAATTCAATTAACACTAGATTTATGGACTGAGCAAATTTGATTCATTTCAAACTTTTTTGTTACATATATATAAAATAGAAATATTTTAAATTAATTGTAATTTAATAAAATTTAAATTTAATTAACTTTAAAGTAGAATATTTTTTAAAATTATATGGTAATTTTTAATGCTGTAATGAAATATACATAAATATAATTTCCTTTCCTCTATCCATTTTTTCATTTAAACAACGTTTGTAAATTTTTAAATAATAGTGAACAAATCTAGTGTTAAACGAATTTCTAAATGAATTTAATAAATAAAATGTGAATATATACCATTCCAACGATGATCTGAAACACAAATAAAAATAATATTATATAAATCGTTGTTATATAAAAATTTCTATAGTTATTGAGAAAATGTTTAATAGAAAAATATACTCACTTTGATGGATGCAAGATGAATGCACGATGGGTCTCCTACCCTTAGGATGACGATGAGCACATGTTTAAACAGAATAAAAGAAACTTGCGAGTTTCTTAACCGAGCAAACGAAACTTTAACATACGACGATCAACACTGAATCTACTTGTCGACTTTTTTATATTTTATTTTAACACGATGCAACACACGAGAACCTCATTGCCTACGCGCTCGATTGCAATGATTTTCTGAAACAGAAAAAGAAAAAGAACAATTAAGATCATTGTTGTAATAAAAATCAATTGAAATTATCATAGAAATGTTTGATAGTAAAATATACTTACTTTTAGTTTTCGTTGATGACTGCAGGATGGGTATCCTACCCTTAGGATGACGATGTATAAAATAAAATTAAATAAAAAGTCTGAAAAGCTGAAACATACTAAAGACTATATTACAATATTTCCTGTAAATCATTTCTGAAGGCAGGGCACACATTAAAACCATTGAATATTTTATCAAAAATATTCAATGGTAAATAGAAAGAAATAATTTAATGATCTATGAGAATTGACATAATTAAAAGTTAAAGTTATTAAATATTTGTGAAATTGATCAAAGTATGCAACTATTTGCTTGCAATATTACACATCAAGTATGCAATGTTAGTATAAATATTAATTAAAAATCTTTAAAGTTGTTTAAATAAAACAGTAATTGTAACAGAGAAAACTCAATAAAGAGTAACATAAAAAATAAACCAGTTCTTATACTATTCTATGCAATGAAAAGCTTTTTAAAGTATTAAAATCAAAATGATAACGTTAGAAATAAAATTATTAAATAATTTAATACGCTTTATTTTCGTAGATGTTGTCTCGTTGAAAGATAGAAGACGAATAAGAGGTACGTTACTACGTAACCTTGGTAGAGGAGACCTTGGTAGTGTCGAACGCTCGGCTATTATACCTATGTTATCGGCTGTTTACGTTTTGTCGTCGGAAATTCGACGAAGAAAATTCCTCGAGAAATTCCTGGAAATAAAAATACACATTTATAATAACTTATATGTCGAGTGTATTGTTTTCTTATTCTTCTCTCTCTCTCACTCTTTCTGTAGTATTTCTATATGCTTATATGCTTATATTTAACAAAAATAATGCTCACCTCGCCATATATAGAAAAGATAAAAAAGCTGCCACAAAGTTAAAAGGTTAGGTATGTGAATTCGTGGTGTAACTCTCCTCATGCTCAGAAAGCTAAAAAAAAGTAAAATATGAAAATACTCACATATAAAAATTTTGCATGTAGTTATCATTTGGTATATAACGTTTTTTATATATCATTTGATTATATAACATGATATATCATTTGATATATAACATTTTTTATATATCATTTGATATACAACATTTGTTATATATCATTTGATATGTAACAATTGTTATATATCATTTGATTATGTAACATGACATATCATTTGATATATAACATCATTTGATAATAGGAAGATTTAATTTAGAAAATTATTTGAAAAAATTACCTGAAATTAACGGGATAACAAAATCCGCTGCAACAAATATACGGATGACAGATTAAAAGATTCGAAAGATTCGCCATATTGATATGCATAAAACAGGCGCGTAAGACTGGCGCGAAAATACTGCATGCGCGAAAATGATGCGCAGTATATCTTCTTTCCATCTATAATAAAATAAAATTTCGAATGATTAAAAATATGATATAGGACCACAAAAATTGTCAAAATATACTCAAAAAATCAAAATTGATCCTTTTATCCTTTATATATTGTAATAGAAAGGTGTGAACCTTACAAAATATCTTTTAATTACCTGATTTTAACGAGACGATGACACTCCGATGTGTTCTCCACGAATGACGCCATGAAACTAAAGAATTCGGACGAAAGACGGGCTGTGATTGGCTAATTCAACTTTTTGAACATGAAAAGGGCCTTCACAGCTTCCTACACGGACGGAATCTGTTCTTCTTCATGACCACGCTGGTCAAACTACAAATAATAATTTATTTATTAAATAAATTAAAAATCATTTCTATTTTTCTAATAAATGTACACATAACTTATAAATATTCTAAAAATAATGAATAGAATAAAGACAATATAGACATTACGAAAACTTTGTCGTTTCGCATAAAAGAATACAATTGTATAGAAAAGAATCACCGATATAAAAATGTCTAATATGAAATGCAGCATATGAAAGAATAATTTCCCAAAATCTGTATAGATAAAGAATCCTTACAATTTAATACACTCTACTTTTATTACAGGACAGTGTAAAACTAGATATCTAGTCTAACCATCTATCTATCTATCTGAAAACCATACAAATACAAAATACCAAAATATAATTCCCATTAAAAATCTAAAATAGCAAAAATTAGTAAGAACAATAATCTTTACTCTTATTCTATCTACCCATCTACCTATCCATCTATCTATCTATCTATCCATCTATTCGGATCCCTTTCTCCTTCTCGAAAGGTACGCTTTATACGTCGTGCACGGTAGCTCGTAACGCTCGATAAAGCTCTCTCGAGTAAATCCATCTCGCCGGTTTCTCCCTCGACGCCATGTAAATATATCATTCGTGTTTTGCCGCGCAGTGCCACGTCTCTGCAAATGAATTTCCTGGAGCGTTTCCTTCCTCCTCTCTACGAAAGACAGACTCAACAAGAGAGAGAGTGAGAGAGAGAGAGAAAGAAAGAAAGAAAGAGAAAGAGAGAATAGTAGTGAAACGCCCCGAGAAATAGAGAAATAGTAAAAGTGAGACAGAGACAGAGAGAGAGAGAGAGAATAATAGAAAAAGAAGATAGAAAGAATAAAACATGCTACCCGCTATACACCAGAATCAAATACATACACATATACAAATATATACATTCTTTTAATGATATTAAGTATAATGAGAAAACAAGGTTATTATCAAGATTTATAATACCAACTCTACATTTAGAAAAACAAAACGTACGAAAGACAGCCTTATTCCTAAATTATGACTTTATAGTTATAATTAATAAAATAATATAATACATTTTATAGTTTATTATTATTTATAGAATAAAATACACACTATGAAGTGTGTGAATAGTTACAGTACTAAAAAGAGAAAAAGAGAAATATATATACATCTATAAGATTTATTCTAAGAGAGAATGAAATAGAATATAGTATACAGTTTTTTCTATTCTATATGTGTATGTTTGTGTGCAACTACATAGTGTATTAATTACAAAATTAAAATTAAATTTTGATCATTATTTATAAAAACATTATACCTAGAGAGATGCAACCCTCCAGACTCACTTTGAAAATGTTGCTTGCGAGCGCTATCTGTTGGGACGGAATTATTTTTCTACCCTAACTGTTTATACACCATTGTATTACGGGTTGCCTAAAGAGCAGAAGAACAGGAAGATTAATATGTGAGATTTTTACTGAGAATAATTTTGAAATTAATATTTAAATAGATAGATAGATAGAAATAGAAAGACATTTGCTATTTAAAATAATTGTTAATATGTTTGAATAGCACTGAGATCATTAGTATGTTATACTATATATACTGTCATTGCTAAAAGTACCTACTATTGCCCACTGGTGGTACCGAAATTAATTAAGATGAACTACTATTACCAACCGATTATTTCTCGTCGATAAAATATCATTTCTATTTTATCAATAGATAACATTTTATGTTTCTTTCTCTTTTCATTCATGTAAATATTATTTTTATAATAAAGCAACAATATAAAATTAAAAATATAAATAAATCTATTATAAAACTATTTTATATTGTTGTTAACCACAAATTATTAAATTATATTTAGAAACATAAAATTGTATGATTATCCATGTGAAAAAAACTCTTTAAATTTGATAAACGTATTTTGTAGTCGACTAAAAAAAAATAGTGTTTATGTGCATATTTATTAATATAAGATATAAATAATTAATATTATAATAAAGAGACCCATTCGTAATAATAATTAGATAAAAAAAATTAATAGATAAATTAATAATTATACACATAAAACTTGTTAACCTAAAACTGTTATTTGTCTGACATTTCAAATATAAATATATAAATGTTATTTAAAGAAATTGATATAAACTAGAAAATATTGAATATTTATAAAATAATAACAAACGATAAATACTACAAATATGTAATTAATAATAAAATTAATATATGTATATATATAAAAAAAAATGTAATTGCATATGTATTTGAATATAACCTTAAAAAATGATGTCTGACGTTGACGTTTTTGTAAGTAATTATACTCTAGTTGATCCTGAAATCTATCAACTATGGGTTGATGGAAACTCTTGTAAGTTTTTCATTAAATTCGATTAACATTATAATATTTAACTATATGTTATCAAATATATGACAAATATTTCTTCAACAGCAAGTGATGCAGTTAATATATTACAACAACGTGGAATTTGTTTATTAACTAATGCACCCTTAGATCTAGTAACATCTGATGTCCTTGATCATTATCGTACATATGCACTTTTAGAAAAATTACTTCATACTCCAACAAAATTAGCAACTGAACAACTGTCGTTTCAAATAGAACCACAAACTAGTCAAATGCTTATTGAAATGTAAGAATATAGTTTTTTTTATTTATCTATTTGTATAATAAAATGAAAATTATTATAATTCCATTACTTTATAGGTACTATGAATTTGACGATGTTGTTGTTCGAGAATTACTGGGAAAGAAATTAACATCCAAAAGTAGAAAAGACATGGACGAGGTATCGGAAAAGACTGGAATTACTTTAAAAAGTTGTCGTAGACAGTACGATAATGTCAAAAGAGTTTTCAAAGTTGTTGAAGATTTACCAGGATCTTTAGTCGCTAATATCAGACAACATTTCTTACTTTCTGAAGATCTTGCCAAGTACATACAGATTCATTTTATCATTTCTAATTATATTATTTATATATATATATATATGTATATAAATAAATGTATAATTTAATATTTACAGACGTTATGGAGCAGTAGTATTCATTGCTTGTTTAAGATTTGAAATGAATAAAAGAAAATTGCAATTTCTCACATTTCCTGATTTGTATCATTGTGCTAATAGCATGATGGCAGCTTGGACTTATCGATGTGTTGGATCAGAGTATTTTGACACCGATCTTGATAGAGAATTTTTGGTTGAACTCGCTGAATGTAGAGTACTATTAGAAAACGATAAACATCATAAACAGTAAGTTATGTATAACATAATATAAAAAATAATATATATGAATGAATACTAGTTATTTTAATATAAATACATTTCAGTTTGGTGTGCATCAAACTTAAACCGATGTTACTTGAACGTTCATACCAAGAGGTTGATACAAATTTTCGTTCTTACACGAGAGCTATCTTAGGAATAGGCTGTAGTCTGCACAGATCTAGAGAATTAAGATTTTTCTTTTTAGAATTAGTTGAAAGATGTATAGAACCATGGAAACAAGTTAATTGGTCTCATACAGATCTTAGAAACTTCTTATCCGTTTATACACAATGTGCATTGGATATGGATGTTTTGAGGTATTAATATTTATCGTTGAACTTTTCTATACACATAAAATATTATTTCAATTGAATTATATATATATATATTTTTTTTTCCAGAGAGGTTGAAATTAGAGATGCATTTGAACGTTACATGACAGTTGTAACATGTTGCTTATTACGAATGTATCACACATGACCAATAACAACGAGCACAGAAACAACAAACAAATTAAATGTGATAAATATTTAAAAGGGACATGTCACAACATACAAGTGGAAAGACAAATTATTGATACATGGATATACTCATTTATTACTCATTAATAAGTAATAAATAAACAAATGCAGCATATTGAAATATGATTAATTATGTTGATGAGTGTACAGCAAGAGTTTGATATATTTCTGTTTTAGAAACACAAACTCATTAAGTGAAGGCAATTTGCAATTTCAAATATGGCAGTATATTGGTATTTATCATATTTACAAACATGTTATAATATAAATGTTCAAACAATATATCTGCATGTGTAAAAAAAAGAGATTAAGAAATTGCAAAGTATATAATTTAAATATATATAATAAAATAGTATAATTTAACATTGAAATATATATCCTGTTCAATAAATAAAATATTTATCCTAAAATGTGGATTTTATAAATATTCAATATGTGATTGTATTATATACTTGAAGAATATTTTATAATGTGAATATATATATAATTGTTTATTGTTTAAATATTCACTGAAACTTTACGAATACCTTTGCGTAAAGATTTTCTGTTTTGATTTTGTAATTTCTGTAGTCGTTAAAAAAACATATTATGTCGTATTTAATTTCGTTTAAAATCTAATTGTAAGTCATGAACATTGAGAGACGACAAATGTTCGCAATTCGGATTGATCTTGTGTTGAAGTTATTTGTTCTATTTCCTTTTCTAAAACTTTGTACTTATTATATGTATTTATTTATAAATAGAAAGATTAAAAGTAAAAGAAAAAAATGTACTAAAAATTGAATTTAAAGGAAAAGGAACAATAGAAACAAAAGGATATTAATTATACCTAAATATTTCTATTATTCATTACTCTACCCCTAATAATTTATTTACAGCAAATACTACATCGCCTCCTTGTGGTAATGCTGCTATTTCCAAACTTTTCGTATATGGCATAGGAACATCGGCACCAGTAACGCGAACTACTGGAGCGTCTAGATGATAAAAGGCTTCACCTGTAAAGATTTATCACAATACATATTAGATATATATTAAATATAAATTTAGATTAAATAAATAAACAAAGAATATAAACTTACTTTCTGAGATTCTTGCGCTGATTTCCGCGCCTATGCCGCACTGTGGCCAACCTTGTTCTACGGTAACGCAATGATTTGTTTTCATTATTGATTGTAAAATGGTATCCATATCTAATGGTCTAAGAGAACGAAGATTAATAACTTCAGCTTCTATCCCTTTTCCGGCAAGTTCATTAGCTGCTTCAAGAGCTTGTTCGACGGCCTTGGAATGTGCCACTAAAGTAACATGATTTCCAACACGTTCTATTTTAGCTTTTCCTATAGGTAAAACGAAATTTTTATCCAATGCTTCGTCAGACATTGGATACTGAACTCCATAGAGGATCTCATTTTCTAATACGACAACTGGATCAGGATCCCTTATGGCAGCTTTTAATAAACCTTTAGCATCTTCGCTATTATATGGCGAAACTACCTTTAAACCAGGACAATGACTATACCAAGCACCAAAACATTGAGAATGTTGTGCAGCAACACCTGCAGCCGCACCATTTGGACCTCGGAAGACAATTGGTATATTAACCTTTCCCGCAGACATATAATAAGTTTTAGCAGCCGAATTGATTATTTGATCGATTGCTTGCATAGCAAAATTGAAAGTCATAAATTCGCAAATTGGTCGAAGCCCAGCCTGTATCAGATGAGAATGAATAATCCCTTTAGATTATATTAATATTTATATGATGCTTATTACTTACCATCGCAGAACCAACAGCAATACCAGCAAAACCAGCTTCTGTGATCGGTGTATCGATGACACGCTTATCACCATACTTTTTCCATAGACCCCTGGATACTTTATAAGCACCATCGTAAAGGGCTACTTCTTCACCAAGTAAATACACTTTCTCATCTCTTTCCATTTCTTCATCCAGGGCAGAGTTTAAAGCATCTCGCACAGTCATCTATGGTAACAATATATATATATATTTATTACATGATTATTAGAATGATTTAATAAATGACAACGTTAGAACATAAAAATACCATATCAATTATGACATTCCACAGAATCTAAAGATTATCTTTATCAGTATTCAAACAAAAACTATTACATTATTAGAATTAAAAATATGTGACCTTCTCTGTCCTTCAACAAGTAAAACTATTAGATAATCATTTTTTAAATAAATGTCAAATATAAAAATAATTATTAAAAGAATTAGTATAGAAAATAATTCAACGAATAAAGTTTCATTCATTGTTTTTACACACAATACATAAATATATATCTTTGGAAAGTAATAATATGTAAAACATTATAATTAAAGGTTATGTTCTAACAATTGAAAAATATGAATAAAATATTGAACCTGTTGTGCTGGGGCACATTTTGATGTCGAAAATGATCGTCGTACGATCCCTCTCAAGGCAGTCTATTAAAAAAACAATCAAAGAAAAAAAAAGAGAACGATTAGTTAAATACTTTCATTATTCAACTAGCAGACGTCAAATATTTCTTACTACTTGAATCATGTGTGCCTTGTTGAACTCTTGTATTTACCGTAAGCATTATTAGGCCTTCTGAATGAAACAAACGAGCTTGAACGAGACAACGCTGACTATTATTAAGATCGTTAAACGTTGTTCCTTACACCTGGTGCCTTTTATTAGGGATCACTAAATCTGGATTTCAATTAATTTTCACCACTACGACCAAAAATATGAACGTAACTCATATATTAATGGAGCCAAGGTTAACGATGGATTGATTCTCATGATAAATTTATGTAAATGAGTCCATAAAATAATGACCAATTAAAAAAGACTATTTCGAGCATGCGCAGAAACGTTTTTAATTCTATAGTGTGTAATCAAAAGTTACTGATTCTATCAATCTTTAATATAATGCTTTGTTGGTAATCTTATAAAAAAGTAGTTTATGCATTGTATAGATTTTCTAACCTTAAAAAAATCATTATATACAACATTATGTATAAAAAAATCTTGAGCATCCAATAATATTATAATCTTCATCATGACAGAACAAGGTATAGAATTAATATATATTTAGTCATTAATGTTTAATCTTTTTTCTATTTGATCATATATAATAGAATTATTATAATTTTATGTCATTTTTTTAAATTTCTTTTTATATTTAAAATCAATCTATATATGTACGTGTGCAATAATAACTTTAAAATACTTATTATTCTATTTAATTTATATATATAGAATTATTTTTAATTATATTTTATTTTTTATTCTTAATAGAAGTAACGCCGGTCATTGAAATGGATGAAACTAGTGATGCAGATAGTGGTGATGATTGGAGTGAAACTAATGAAGATGCTCAAACTGTTACATGTCTTTTTTGTAAAGATACTACTGATGGAATAACAAATGCATTGAAGCATCTTGAAGTACTTCATAATTTTGCTTTAAGCAATTTTATAACAAAACATTCTCTTGATACCTATTCATATATTAAATTAATCAATTTCATTCGACAAAAAAATATTCAACCAGAACAATTAAATACATTATGTATAAAAGATTGGCAGAATGATGAATATTTATATCCTGTTATAGAGGATGACCCATTATTAATGTATGGTAAGCTATCATATATCTATGATGTTAGTTATGCTATTGGCTAAGTATATATTAACATTAAAATTAATGTATAGCAGTCATTTGTAATTTAATCTGTAAAATTGTAATTTACTTATAAATATATACAGGATGTCCTGTAACTGATAGTACAAGTGAGCACAGGGATGATTCTATATGAAAAACTAAATAGAAAATATGAAATCAAATTTGTTCATATAATTTTTCATGTAGTATTACACCCTATTCTCTCGTACTTACAAGACACCCTGTATATCAGTTTATGTTTCATTGTAATATAGTAGCATTTTTATGCAGTGACGTTGTGTATAGTTAACATACTAATAGTACATGAGTAATAGACAGTTTATATCTGTCAACATTTCAATGTTAATTAATGAATTAATCATAGATTTGATACAACATATTATGTGTATAGGAAAATGATGCATGCAAATGTTATACAAAAAAAAAAAACAAATACCAAATAACGTAATATAAATTCAACATTACTCTGATATTATAATTGGCATAATATCAGGTGAGATTAACGTATAACGTTGATAACATGGATAGTTCTCAGAACATGCTTCTATGTGTACTGCTACTAATAAATGAAAAAAAAATATATATATATATATTGGATAATTTAATTGTTTTAATAACGCGATGCTAGTACGTACCTTTATTGATAATACGCAAAACACAATATATTTCTTAAATGAATTTCATTAAATACCAATATTAAATTTACACTTAATAGTTTTAAATGGTAATGTTATACGCGACGTGTGCATGTACACATATACGTGCATATGTGTCTGCTGTACAAATATTTTTTTCTCCTTCAAGATGTCGAAGATTTAGAAAAAAAACCTGTAAACGTTATTAGTTACACTGTAAATTCAGAGAATGGGTGCGTTACTTTATCGGAAGCACATTTTGCTGAGCTACAAAGGACGATTCAAACACTTAAAGCACAACTAGAACAACGTGAAATAGCATGCTTTTTAGCTAAACAGGTATTAAGATGTGATCATTGTATATTGTATATGACTTTCTTTTTTTTTTATTATTATTAATTTTTTTCTTTATCATGCTAGATGTATTTCTATAAAGATATTAAAATTAATGTATTAATATAATTTCAGCAAGTGAACGAGATGGTAGAGCAAGCACAAAAATTAGTTTTGGATGACGAACAAGAAAACGTAGAAGAGATAATTGAAACAAAACGTAATTCACATGCCGATGAAGGATATTTTAATACGTACAGTCATTTTGCTATTCATCATGAAATGTTGACTGTATGTATATATTTATTTTTTATATAAAATATCTCTTTAAGTATAAAATATATATTATTACATATATAACGTTTTCTTTTCTTTGTAGGATTCAATAAGAACAAAAAGTTATCGTGATGCATTGTTTTCAAATTCAACTAGATTTAATAATTGTATAATGTTGGATGTTGGTTGTGGAACAGGTATTCTATCTATGTTTGCAGCAATATCTGGTTGTCGCAAAGTTATTAGCGTTGACCAATCTGATGTAATATATCAGGCTATGGATATTGTAAGGTATCTAATATAAATCAAAATAAAAAAATAAAAAATATATATTAATTTAATTATTCGTATTTGCATAAGAAAAAAAAAAGAGAGTATGATAATAAAAGTATAAAAAACATATGTTATAATTTTAATTTCATATTTATTCTAGGGAAAATAATTTAGATAACGTTATTACGTTAAAGAAAGGTCGCTTGGAGGATATCACTCTTGGAGAAGAAAAAGTAGATGCAATTATTTCCGAATGGATGGGATATTTTTTGTTATTCGAAGGAATGTTAGACACAATTATTTATGCAAGGGATCATTATTTAGTAACTAATGGTGTACTAATGCCAAACAGATGTTCAATGAGTATAGTTGGAAGTGGTGATACACGTTAGTAAAATAATAATATTTTAAATCGATGTTATACAAATCTTATTATAATTTTTCGAATATTTTTTTGTCAATTTATATTGCAAAGAAATAATGAAAGATAAATTCATTTTTAGAAAGATACGTAGATTTGATTGATTATTGGTCAAACGTCTACGGTTTTAAAATGAGCTGCATGAAAAACGAAGTTTTGAAAGAACCAAGCATAGAAATTTGTAGGCCTGAATATATTATAACCACTCCCGCCGAAATTCAGACATTTGACTTATATACAGTCACTACAGATTGTGTTAACTTCTCAGCGCCTTTCAATTTAACTGTGAAAAAAACCGGATCATTAACTGCGATAATTGGTTACTTTGATGTATTCTTTGATTTAGAAACTGCAATCAATTTTAGTACTGGACCAAATGCTCCTCCAACTCACTGGAAACAAACAGTATTTTCTTTAAAAGAACCTATTAGTATAACCGAAGGTAAGATTTTAATTAACATATATTTTTTAACATTATAACTTGTAACGTATAAAAAAGAAATAATATCAAAATTATTATTATTATTATTATTATAGGTGAAGTCTTAAGTGGCAAATTAATATGTCGCAGGCATATTAAAGATGTTCGTGGTTTGATCATTACCATTCACATCAAAGATTTTAGTCAAGTTTATTATATGAATTAGATTTTAATGGATATGCTTTTGCATTGTAAGTCTATTAAACAAAAATTTCTATCTTTATCAAATCGATACTCTTTAATATGTTTATTCAACTTTCTTTTCTTTTCTTTTATTTTCTTTCTTTTTTTTAATCTTTTTTATTTCTTTTATTTTATTTTTAATTTTTAATAGATGACACACACACACACACACACATACACACAATAACAAAATTAATAATGTTTTAGATATCATTTAGAAATTACTACTGCCATCGTAGAACACATTTAAAATTTGTTACTTTTTTTTGAACAATTTGTACATTCCATTGTGGATTGTATCAGCATTAAAATAATTTTCATGCATTAGAAGAACAGTTCTATCTAATTATGATTAATTCTGAAACAAAGAGAAGGACAAATAATATTTTCATAAGACTATACGCTTTTAAAATAAACGAAAGATAATCATGCAGTTAAAATATAGAGTTCCATCCTAAAAAAAACAATTAAATAATATCCTTCTAACAGAATAAAAACAAAAAAAAAAACAAAAAAAAAACAATAACCAAAATAAACGAAAATGAGTGGCCTTAGTTTTTTTCATTAGATATTTTTAGATCATAGTTTAAATAACAGTTCTACGAATAACATATACACATATACGAACTGTTTATATTATTAAGCATCGCTTAAAATCCTACCACCTTATATGCCTTAGCTTTATTCTCTATCGTGGACCACCATTATTTTTCCAAACTATTTCAAACATTTGCTATGAAGCTACTTTTAGTCAAATTGTAACAATAAAAATAATAATAATATTATATTACAAAAGTTTAAACAACATAGAAAGAAAGAGAAAGAGAGAGAGAGAGAGAGAGAATTAAAATAAAGTATTTTTTAATAGCATTTAATATATGCTAAAAACGTTTGCATGAACATTTTTTAGAATAATAATATACTATGTAACAAAATATTATATGCCTCCTCCTCTGTATCTATTATAAATTAATATTATTCATTTGAATATAATAATAATATTATATTCTATTGAAAATATTAAAATTAAAAAAAAAAAACCAACAAAATTTAATTAAATTAATTAATTAAATTTACTATATGTAATGTTATACACATTTACTTTAGGCATATAAAAACAATAATCTCTTATCGCTGTAATACATTAAGCTACAATGTTGTCTTCTTCAACGAAATTAAAATGATATTATCTATTATAAAAAAAAAAGAAAACAAAAAAGATACGATAGAAAAAAACAAAGAGTAGATAAAGAATTTGTAATTAAACTTGTATTTCATTATTAATCACTTAAATATACATATTATATATTATGTGCTATTACTTGCAGATATAATTTAATATCGAGACAACTGTGTAAAATATATTTCTTAAAATATATCTTATATTATATACCAGAATACAATAACAACTATTAACAAACAAACAAAAGAAACAAAATTAATAAATATTCATTGATAATATAATATTTTCATCAGACCTTCTTTTTTTTTGTTTTTTTTATTCTTTTTTCTTTCTTTCTTTCTTTCTGTTTTTTTTTTTTATTTTTTTTACTATGTTCGTTCTATAGAAATAAAATATAATATTACATTTTTATCGTTTCAAATATTTGATGGCATAACTTTAGTCAATCGTAGACATTTACAGTTTCAGAACTTCTTAAAAGCAAAAGTATCATGAGAAATAACTGAAATGAAATATATATATATATATATATATATATATATAATAATAATAATAAGTATAACATACAATTAATTATTTGTACAAACGGTATCAAAGATTCTGTAATATTTATAAACTTTCATATACAATATTATACCCACAGTTGCTATCAGTTTATTTTTTGTCTTTTTTTTTTTAGAATAAATTTCATTTTTCATAGTAAGTATCTGTACTTTAAGAAATATAATATAATAACTAATACTCTTAAAAATATTTGTATTTAATATGATATAAAAGAGAAACAAAATGAATGTTAAAACAAAGTTCTGAAAATACCTATATATATATATATAAAAAAAAACAAGCTTTAAATATTACACTTATTTACTCGTTCAATTGTATATATCGTAAAAGAACAACTGTATCTCTCTCTCAGTTAATTATCGAGTAAATTTACCTGAGAATATTTTTTAATCATTCGATCGATCGGTTATACACATATTTAATGATTATATCCAATATATTTGTTTTCTATACTACCATTCAAGGCTCCTTATCCTAAGAAAATGTGTTACACACTAATTTGTGTATATGGATATCGTGCTTTTCAATTCACATATTGTTTAATGTTTCTACATGTAGTCTTTTATATTTGAGATCTTAAATACTTATAATATATTACAACTTTATTTATGTTTTATTTTTTTTTTATTTTTTTTTTAATTAGTGAAAAAAAAAATTAGGAAGGCATATATATCTAATATGAAATATGAGATATAAACTCGTCAATATGGAACTCTTGGTATTTTTAAATTAATGATTTTTTTATACACGCATACATATGTATTATACTACCATAGCCTCAAGCATCACTTTTAATATTAAGTACAAAGATCTCACAGGATTTACTTTTAAATAAAAGTAAAAATAAAAAATACATAGAAAGAATAAAAGAACCAAGGTAGTACTTCAAACAATTACAAATGCTAGTGCACAATTTTCTATTGATAATTATACTTTGAAAGTTTCAAGAATACAAAAATCATTATGGTTTCCTATTTGCAAATGTCTTTTTATAGATATATATGAATGCATCATCAGTTTATATCTCCATAACATTAGTAGTATTTATGTATATTCATATTGATTAATATCAATTAATTATTATAATATATATATATATATTTTTCTTGTGTATATATTATATATATAACTTCAGTCAATATTAATCAATGTTTTCTCAAAGCCATATTACATTTCTTTTTTATTTACAATTCCTGTTTTTAATTTGTGTGTAAAGTAACTTTTGCAGAAAACGATGTTATAAATTCATCAAATGTGATATCAATTAATAATTGAAACATCTGTTTCAATAAAAAATATTATTACTTTATCGATGTAATAATTATAATAATACCAATTCGAACGTAACAAAGTAACTCTAATATTATTTATAATTAGTATTTAACAAATAATCGCTTTTATTTGTAATTAAAGAATCAAACGAATATAAAATTGACACAAAAATTCAAGAAAAATCTTTTTAACAAATTAATAGAAAAGAATTTATCCAAATAAAAAAACTTGTGTTATACGTTTTAAAAAATTTCCATTGGTGATTTCATATTTTCATTTATAATTCTATTTTTCATGCAAACATTAATAATCTATGCTGTAATATTATAAATATTACATATCACAATAATTTACATTCGTTTAATTTCCAATATATAAGAGGATATATATATATATATTTATATTGAAGAAAATATTATTTAAAATTAAAAAACGAATGTAATTGTTTTAGGAAAATTTGTTAAATCAATCAAATTGCATATGCATTTATAAATTTGAACGAACACAAACATATTGAAATTTGTAATGAAATGATTTATCATTTAATTTGAAAAAATATTTCATTTCAATAACAGATGCTTAGATATTTTTAATACTGTTGCATTTTATCGTAAAGATACAATTATATTTGTGTAAATATAATATTTTATAAGATTACAACTAATTTCACTTCAACAATATTTTCTTTTTCTTTTATATTCGATAGATACATCAATTATCGTGAAAAAGGAAATAATTTTCTGGCAATTAGTAGAAAATTAATATAACGAAATATTAGTTTGTAAAGATGAAATTATTTTGAAATGTGTCTTTTTAATTTTCTATTTGTTCTTTTCTTTTTTTTTTTGCATCATGTATAATAGCATACGTACTAAACATGAATATCACTTCAACAATTTATTATAAATATGTGCTATATAAGTATTATATATCTTGTACTTTAATCATTTTCTTTATATAACAAATCATTTCTTTTTTTTTTTTTTTTATAGCTGGAAATATTTTAATAAGCATTGTTTAATTTAGAATTTTATTCTCTTTACACTAATAAATATTTTTGTTTGTTTTTTGTTTATCAATATGGCAAATAATTGTATTTTAATCATAATTACTTTTTTTTTGGAAATAATTCAAGTAAATACTTTTTTTTCTATACCTACATAATGTCTGCATTATTAAGAGACTGTTCTTTGAAATGTTAGGAAAAAAAAAATATATATATATATATAATATATGTATATAGATTGTAATAAAAGAACATTCCACATTCACTTATGCTAATAAGATTCAGTTTTGTCCCAGTGATATATAATGGAGTGAAATGTAGTAGTAAATGCTCAGTCCAGAAATACTTTTCATTTGTATTTAAAAAAAATCATTATCGTCATATTACTCACATTCTTCTTATGTTCTATTTGATCTTATTAATTTTATAGATGTGGAAGTCTATCCACTTCACCCATTTCAGTAAAAGTCTCATCGTCCATCGTATAACTCAACATAAACTTTAAAGATACTGATTGCTAAAATCATTTTCAAATATAAAAATTATAACATTTAATCATATATGCAAGATAAAAAATATATAAATTATTATAATATTTTGTATTTACCTTAAGTGGATTTGCAATTAACATTATTTGTGTAATCGCTGAAGGTGGAAGAAACGGATTATGTGCTGGTAATTCTGTACCAGAAGGAAGTTGAAGTCTACACTTACATTTCTTTATGTAAAAAAAAATATATATATATTAAAAAATATCAAATTAAAATAGTATGCTTATTACATAATGAATAAGAGTTTAATTTTGATCTTATCTTTGTATTACCTTAGGTACTACAGCTTGGAACAAATAATTGCTAAGTGGTTTGGCATTTTTACTCATTGTTGTAACTACTATTACAGAAACATCTGGTCTTGGACTGTCTTGTGCAAAATGAAGTACTACTGAGATACCATTTTTTTCTTCTATTACTGTTATTGGTGGATTTTTACCTATGCAAAAAGATACAATTAATATGTACACTTATAACATAAATATATATATATATACAATATTTTTATATATATACCTGGTTTAATATCTTGAAGATTAACATTAATATCAGCTAGAGACTTGATCATTGGTTCAGAATCAGAAGTTAATGCTGGTATATCGTTTACTTTTGTCGATGTATTTTTTTCACTTGTTTCAATGTTTTTATTTTTATCAGTAGGTTGCGATACATCGACTAATGTATCATCACCATTAAGAAAACTAGGAGATATTAAATCTCTTTTAACTTTATCATTTTCATTTTTACTTGATTTATCTATTATATTTTGTTGTGTTGCATTATTATTCGTAGAAGTTAAACCCATAGAATTGTGATGATCAAATTTTGATTGAAGTTTACCAACATTAGCTAAAGACATTTTTCTATCAAAAAAAAGAAAAAAAGAAAAAAAGAAAATATGAAGATTATAGTATAAAAATAAGTAAAACATGAATAAATATAAAAAGAACATATATTAATAATATTATATCATTATCACTAACTTTCCATCCGAAGGCAACTCTTTTGCCACTTTATATGACAAACTTTGTTTAAGGAGAGATTCTCCCAATTCATTTAATTCCTCTAATGCTCTGGCTTTGCTATCCATTTTTTCTCAGGTGTATCAGCATTATCGCCAACTTTAACAAAATAAAATGATAATACTTATATATAATTCGTAATTATTAATTTAATAAACACGTACACATACTTTTCTTTCCATTTTGTTGAGCATTTATCGGATCCATAATCAATGGTTCTGGCATTAAAATATTTGTATCTGCAGTTAAAGAAAAATCCATAGACTTTCCTAAAGAATTAAATATATCTCCAAGAACTTCCATGTCCGATTGTGAATTTGTTGTCACTGTATTATTAGTTTTATCTGTTTCTACATTTGAAGTACATTCAGAACTAGCAGAATCAATCGGAGAAGATAAATCCAATAATGATGGATCATTATTAATATTAGTTTTAGTAAATTTTTGACCGAGAATTATCACAGCAGTATATTTATCAAATACTTGACCCAATGCATCATTCGCTGCGAGTACATCACCTAATATATACATACTTATATCTTATAATAATGAAAAATAATAATAATAATAACTATATTTTGATATCAAAATATAATTATAAAAATTATTCAATATATTACTATATTTAAATTAATCAAATATTTACCAAGCATTTCTTCACTGTCTTGAGTTTCATTAGCCAATCTTAAAACGGTGGGTTTTAAACGTTCGCAAGCTTGATGAAGTTCTTTCATTAATTCAAGATCTTCAGGACTAGTTTCATTTTGATTATATGAATCTAACATTTCAGATAATAATTTGACATTATTGTGAACTGATTCCAGTTCCATAATCCTTCGTGAATTCAATTGTACTCTTCTTTCGTCCTACACAACAAAATATATATATATATATATTTATATTAATATTATATTCAAAAACAAATGTAAAACAAAAATATGTAACAAAGTCGTATATTTCTTTTAGTTACCTCTTTTACCATAGTTTTGATCAATCTATTAGCAGCTTGTAAATCACCAGGATTTTTACTTTGTAATAATTTCTGTAACAACTTTGATTTTTCCTCATCCTCAAATATCGCATTCTTTGCTTTAGGTGTTTTAAAGGTTTCATCTATATCACTTATAATAGGTACTGAATCCTCCTGTAGTTTCATATCGTCTTAATCTTCAGATATTAGATATATTTGATTTTATAAAAATATTGTAAGTAGATCAATAAGACCAACCTCTACGACTCCTTGCTTTCTAAGCATTTCGTATGCCTCCTTGATTTTTGATTCTCGTGGATATTCTTTTGTCCATAAGTACAATAACTGTAATACTTTTCGACGTACAGCGACAGGAGTTGTATTACCTAAATATTTTGGTGATACAAGTCGTATCATTTCATTCAAAAAACGAAACTTTCCAACCTCTGCGTGGAAATTTGGACCGCATCTTCTCATACATGTATCTAACATCTGTATCAAAATAAAATCAATTATTTAAAAAGAAAAAAACATACATTTATATATAATTATTAATAATTATATATTTACTGTAAGAGCTTGAAGAGCTTCAGATTCATTGGATGATTGAATGTGCGTTGCTAATAATTTACTGCCTATTTGAACACCTTCTGTTTCTTTCGTAACCATAACACAGAACGCTTCGATAGCTGCTATATCAGATTTCTGATTCTGTGGATTCGTAGCTCTTTCTACAAAATATATTTTACAATATTACATTTGTTTATTTGTTTGTTTCTACAAATAAACTAAAATATATATATATATATATATATATATATATATATATATATATATACATAACAAACGTTTAATGAACAATAAAATAAAGATATATAAAAGTAAAATTAGAAAATTGATTGATAAACAATAGAATTATTTTAGTAATCATTCGTACAACACATTTATTTACAAATGAGTTAGATATTATATTATTGAATAATACTTACGAATCAAAGCTTCAAGACTGGTTGTTACAACATCCATTTTAATAGATTTATTTACTTCGTTAAACTTGTTATTAGACGAATACCTTAATGACAGATAAAATAACACAACCATGTCATCTTGAATCACTTGCCGATAATTTTATTCCTTCTTTTAAACAGAAACTTTAAATATATATATAGTATGGAAAGTTATTATCGATTATATATTATTTTTATTATTCACTTCAATATTTGGTAATATTAATTAAGTTATATTTAGAATTTTAATTAACTTTTATCTTCTTATTTCTATTGTATAGTCATCGCCGACAATTCTCTAGTAAACAGCTGTTCTATCACAGAATCAAAGATCGCTAGGTAGGCAGATTACAAGAAACAGAGTAGCTAATGTAAATGTCAAAAATATTACTACATCACACATATACATATACACTTGCATTAAAACACCCAAACATAATTCTCATTAAATTCCTTATGACATTTTGTTGTTATTAATTTTTTTTTTAAATGGATATTACTTAACCTCAATTACTGTATTCTGATTAATATTATTTATTATTCGATAATTATTAATCAAAAATTCAAATATTACTACATCACACACGCACATATACATACAACTGTATCCTTCAAACACCCTAGAAATTTAAATTAAAACATTTATAATATTGTTTATTAAATTTCTTACAAATAGGAATTGTGACTTACCTTAAATATTGTATTGTTTTTTAATGAACAATTGTAAATAAAAAATTGAAGATTACTTTCTAGTTTATATTTAAGTTTTTAGTATATTCAAAGTTGAATATCAAACATATGCTTGTATAGAGACTTCATACGAATTTAATAATATACAAAACTGTTCTAAAATAATTATTAAAATAAATTAAAATGTAGATTTTAGCTTACCAAGGTAATATTGTTTTTAATGGATGATCAGAAAATCAATTAGAAATTGTTCTAAAAATTTGAACATAAAAGAAAACAATACTGTCCAATGTCTTTTGTTAAAATAGTACATACAATAATATAAAGAATCTTCATCTTTAATTTTTACTTTTAAATGTTAAAAGTTATTTTATATTAATTTAAAATATGAAATAAAATCTGAAATTAAAAAAAAACTTTGTAAAGTATTGTAATCTGCATAATCAATTTGGAACACTATTGTCATTTTTGTTTAAAAAAATTCCCTATATTCGTATTATTTATTTGACGAAAAAATATGGTAAATTTTTGTTTTTAAATAATTTAAAACTTGTCATAATAACGAAATTGATACTTTTCTGATATTTTTCTGTAGTATAATTTAAATATAAAATTAATTTTTCTTAACGTTTTAATGTTTTTATTAATTAAAAATTACAAATTTATTTCAATGACATACGTCATTTTTGTACGTAATTAGTTCATAACTTCATCGATAGATGGCAATTGCATCAACATACAGGAACGTACGTAAAATTTGTTAAGCCCCCATCTTTTTATTTAGAATTATACATTTTTTATTTTTTTATATTTTTAATAATCTTAACAATATTAATATTTTTAATATTAATAATATGAAATAAACTATATCTCTTTTTCAAATCATATCAATTTTGTTAACTAAATAAGTTAAAAGATAGTTAAAAGCTTAGTTTAAAAATATTACTAAATTTTCTACAACAAAATTATTTAAATTAAATAGGAATTTAAAGTAGATATATACTAATACTATTGTTCTAAAAATAAACTTTATGATTTTGGAATAAATTAAATATAATAATTAAAAAGATACACTTGCAGCAAATAAACAATACTAGAATCTGTATTGAAAGAGAGATTTAGTAAAGTGGTAGGGGGGATATACCCAACATGCGCCGTTAATGCACGCCAATGTACATTTTCTATACTGATCAAATTTGTGATTAACTTCGTATCAGTAATTTGAATAACACAGCATTTATTTAAGATAGTGTTCCTATTAAAAGGCTAGTATAAAATTTATACTCTCTCTTTATACTATTTTAATTTGGTTATAATCTAAACTATGTGCAGATGTGTTATGACCACGTGATAAAGAAGAGTTCTTATTATTGGTTGCGTAGTCAATGATGGAATAATTATTTTCTGCGCATGTACGCTTCGGATTTTGCAACAAAGCTAAGTTTCTGAAGTTACGCGTTGATAGTATTTGTGGAATTAATTAATAATTCTCACTATTAATATATGTAAAGAATGGCACATAATGTATAAAGATATGAGTATAGTGTAACTACGGTGTTTGTGGACTCTTAAATTCAGGTTAGTTTTAGTTAGAACGTTTGAAGAATAAGTAACTTAACCTAACACGTGTTATTAATCGAATTTTATTTGTACGTAATCAATGGTCAACATTTTTAATTCAATTCTAATAAAACTAAAATCTATTGATTATCTTTTCATTAATTTTATCATTTCTTTTTGTTTTGTTTATATCACATGTTTGGACAGTTGGTTTTGGTTTGTTAATAATTAATGATGATTATATTTTGTTGATTTACAGATTAACATTCCAATATATGTTGGGGCGCATTTATTCATGATAGCTGTACATGCTTTTAAGCCCTACAGTAAACAACACGACGCTACACCGGTGAGTTCCAACACAAAATATTGCTTGGTAGTACGGCGGACACTCAAAGCCAACTAACCATGTCTGTACAAAGTGTTGCTCTGGCATCTCTCACGGCCACCTATACCGACTCGGAGGGCGAAGACGGGGTGGAAGACGACCTTCAGGAGAATTCGAACACTCCCCAGGGGGCCGCCCCGCATAATGCCCAAGTCGGTCAGCCCCAGGCTCTCACCAGTCCCAAATCTGGCAGATCAGCCTCAAATAGTCCCAACGTTGCTTCCAGTCTTGGTGGCAAGTCTAAAAGCAACTTGCCGAACGCGCCCACCTTAGTAACTGATGTAACATCAAAGGTGCAGAGATTGGTTTCATATTTTGATGATACAATAGTTTCCGACGATGAAGGAGCTGTGCCGATGGTGGTTGAGGAACAGCCTTCAGAAAATGGAAGGCCTTCCTTGACTACCGAGCAGTCTCCCTCGTGTCAAGGAGAATTAGTTTCAGATGGGGAAATAGATTCTTTTGGAGTTGTCATACCACCTGAGCCACCAGGTCAATGTCCACCGGAATTACAAGAAAAAATAACTAAACTTTTTAGGAAAATGGAGAGCGGCGGTTTAGATATGAATAAAGTCATACAGCAAAGGAAAGATTTTAGAAATCCATCTATTTATGAAAAATTAATTCAGTATTGTAGCATCAACGAGCTGGGTACAAATTATCCTCCAGACAGATTCGATCCGTTTAAATGGGGCAGGGATTCTTATTACGAGGAATTGGCTAAGGTACAAAAAGCGGAGATGGACAAACTTGAGAAGGCTAGAAAGGAGAAAACTAAAATCGAGATAGTATCAGGTACTGCAAAACGACCAAACAATTCTTCCAATACAGCAGAAGAGGATGCTAAAAAAAGAAAAAGTAAGTGGGATCAAGTTGCAACTGGTGCCACTGTGTCAGTAAAACCTACAGTTTTGTTATCTCAACCAACTTTAACCACGTTAACGTCCTCTGCAACTGGTACGAAGGCAACTGTTATATCAGCTTTTGGTTCATTACCAAAGAAAAGACTGTAACATATCGTGTAAATTTATTGTAAATACTATTTGTTTGAAACAAATACTTTTCATGTGTTTTTTACATTTTTTGACTTGAATTCACATGTTTACATTAATGTGCATTGTATCAAGCGTATTTCTCATTTTCTATTTTTTTCTTTTATATGTGATTATATAAAAGTACCATAAACTTTTTTGCGATGATTGATCACCAATTTTCGTTTTATTAGCATGATACAAACAATGCGTTGAATATAAAGAAAAAAAAAAAAACATGCTTTGATCGGAATTTCAAATAAATCCTTTGGGATTTAATGCACGTTGACACACGCTCTAGATGATATTGTTTTAATAACAGTAATTTATGTTTCTTTAATGATTAAAATTAGAAAAAGTCTGCGTTAAATAGTTGATATATTGTATCCATCCATATAATCGGTGAAAACAAACCAAACTTGCATCTAAGTTCAAATTGCACAACCAATAATAATGCATTCTTGATTTTTCAGTTTTTTACCAGGAGATATGCATAAATTATGTATATAAGTATCACACACACAAATCTGTATCTAAGCATCACATCAAAATATGAAGTGTGATCGTGTAAGATGTTTCGCATATGAACCTATATGCTTAGATGCATAGAAAATTATTCGAAGTTGTTAAATTGTAATATTGTGGTTCGTAGTATCTATGCAACAATAATATTAAGATACAGATACAAAAACTCTGGAGTTGCAAGAATTTTCTACAGTGTTGTATAAATAGGTAACAAAATTGCGTGTTTCATTTTTTTTTTATATATATATATATATTTTTTTTTTTGTTTTGTTTGTTTGATTGATTGATTGATTGATTGAAACATACTTTCTTATCAATATCTGAACTGTGCATTATACAAAGACATCATTGTACATATAAAAGAGAAAGTTCTCAGTACTTATCTACTTACTCATTTATGTAACTTATACCACATTCATGCAATCGTTTTTCGTTTTTTTTTTTTTTTATAGAAAAATTATTCTACAACCTTTCAAAACTAAAAATATATATACATATATATCTTCAGGGTTTAATTATATATCCATGCAAAATACATGGGGAAATTGTACAAAATATTTATCAACACATGAGCTATGTCTATTTATTTAATATATGATTAAGGGGGAGAGAGAGAGAGAAAGAGAAAGAATGAAAGTGAGAGAATGAGAGAGACTAGAGATAGAGATGGGGAGAGAGATAACAAAACAGATTTTATATGTCTCTCTCTCTCGTTTCTTAGGCTTATTTTTTCACGTTGATGAATATACATTGAATGTGGTATTTAATTGTAGATGTGTTTTGTATACATCATTATCTTCAGTCAAAATGCCATAGTATGTAAAGTAAAGAGATCAAAGTCCTATTTAAAAGACCTCTTGCGTGGGAAAAGAAAAGAAAAGAAAAAAAAAGAAAAGAAAAGAAAATAATTAGAAGTAAAACTATGTAGAATGAGAAAAAGAATTTGTAAACTCTGCATTTCCATTTTGATCATTTGAAAAAAAAAAAAGAAAAAAAGCAATTTTTCTTTTTAGATTAATTTTTGCCCAGTTGTTGGAAGGTAGGTGTTTATATTTTCTTTTCTCTCTCTTCTTAATCTTTGGTCCACTGTGAGAACTATTGTTAATAGTTAAAATACTGAACACCCAAAAATTATTATATATATGTCTTATAAGGATTCAATGTTGGCCTAAAAGTATTACTGACAATTCAAATATTCTATTCATTTAAATCATATTTCAATTATTATGTATTCGGAACAACAACGAAAATTAATAATTTTTTATTATTATGCTCTCGTTGAATTATAATATTATTATTTCTTAGGTATCGATCCTTTTTTAATATTCTAATATTAAAAAAGAGTAACGTTAATATATAAATTGTTTAATTATTATATATGATGATGATGATACGTTTTATGAATCTCTTGTAATGTCAGTTACACTTTCAGGCAAAACGACTATATTTTTTCAAAGTTGTACCATAAACTGTTAAACCCGTTCTATATAAAACAAAATTATACTACTGCCGCGATTTCTAAATTTATAATAATAATACGCTGCAAAAAAAAAATAAAGAAGGGGGACAGTTATGAACGCTAGAGTTGTTCAGTAAAAAGAAAAAGAAAAAAAGAAAATTTTAATTAATAAATATCGCATAAATAAATTTATTTTATATTGTAATTACTTAGGTGAACTGTTTGTAAAGACATGTGAACTTGTTTTCGGTTAAAAAGAAAGAAAAAAATTATTATTATTATTATTATTATTATTATTAATATAATTATAATTATTATAAATATTATTATTATTTTTATTAAATACAAAGGATTAAAAAAAAAGTGAAAAGAGAAAAAGTAAGAAAAAAAAATAATGAAAAAAATTAAATATAACATAATAATGTTATCGATTTACAATTTATCATTTATTACAGATAAAAGAAATAAAAAATTGTATATAATCTTTTACCAATTGACTTGTTATAATCGAGTACCTGTAATAGAAATAATAGAGAATAATCGCATGTCAAGTAAATATTAAACAATGTTATCGCGTTTTAATGTAGTCAAACAATCGTATGCAAACAATGATAAACATTTTTGTTTTTTTATTTTGAATGATAGTGTTATATATATATCCAAATATTTACATACGTTTAAATTTGCGGTGAAATGAGCGGCGATGCGCAGTAACAAATAGAGCGCGACGTGCGCATGCGCATGCGCAAATAGACTGTTGAACCCGCGAACTTTCTTAAACTTTCGAATACTTCTGAAAAGTATATGAAATTTTTATTTTATATTTTATTTCTAAAATGCTTTTCTTTTTTTTATATATATATATTTATAATATATATATAATAATATTTATATAATAAATATTTTCTATCTTTACGGTAAGAAAGTAAACGAATATAAATGATTGAAGAAATATTTCAATTGGTTGGTCAACGGTAGGTTTGTGAAAGTGTTTAACCAATCAGAACATCCTTTCTCTTATAATTCGTTAGAATCTGTGATTGGTTGAAAGTTTAGCTGGTTGTCACTTGCGATCATTCTTCCTGTTCGAGAGAAAGAGAGAGAAAGAGTACGCACCCATGTTTTCCAAGTGATGAAGAGAGCACACACGGATCCAAAGGGTGAGATCGCGCGGCTCATCATCAACACGGAAATATACGTATAAAAAAAATGAAATAGAAGAAGTAGTTATTAGATAAATAATTCTTAACAATGTGTATGTCTATTGGATTTAATCGTTTTTAACGTTAAGTGTATAATATATTATTATTATTTGTGAACGTGAATAAAGGAGATAGAACTAAATCCGTATTGTAGAAAGAATAGAAGAGAAGTGTATTAGTAGTAGAAGAAGAAGAAGAAGAAGAAAAAGAAGAAGAAAAAGAGAAGAAAGAGTAAAAGGAAAAAGAAAGAAAAAAAGAAAGAAAGAAAGAGAAAGATAGATTAAGAAGAGAAAGAGAGAAAGAAAGATCGGAGTATAATTTGGGCGCACATCGGCTGCTGCCTCACCACTGCCGCATGCGTAATAATTACTTCTTATTCTCAAAACTCGATCGAAACATATTATCCGACCGAAGAGCACTCTTTGGGCTCTAGAGGAAAGAGGAGATGCTGTAATGGCTGCCGTTTCATGAAATGAAGGTACCCAGCCAGTTTTGTGGTTCCACGATGGAGGAGAACTCCAGTTCTGCGTCGCAAAATCACAACGGTCAATTATCTGGTAGTGCTAACGTTTCTTTAACAAATAACAAGCATCAAGGTAGTGACAATGGCAGCAATGGTGATGCCAAAGATCAGAGACCACAATACTCCATGCCTGGTATTCTGCATTTCATTCAACACGAATGGGCTCGTTTTGAACTCGAAAGATCACAGTGGGAACTTGACAGAGCTGAGTTTCAGGTATATATGTTTAATCATTTATTTTCATTAACTATTGTCATTCATATACTATTTATTATATACATATTCTATTACGAGATATCATCACTTCACATGTCCTATGACAGGACATAAAGAACTATAGTACACAAAGATACGCTATAGTATTATTCTTTTTTTAATGTTCATTATTGCTACTTTCTTTTTTTTTCTCTTTCTCTCTCTCTCTATCTCTATCTCTCTCTCTTTCTATATATATATATTTTTTTTTTTAAAAGTCAAATTTTTCAACAATTAATTTCTTTGCAATATTATTTTTTAATACTATATTCTTCTTTTTATATACGTATATATATATATATATATATATATACATATATAATTTTAATGATGCATTCAATTTGAAACTTCGATAATAATTATTGATATTTTGTATCATTTATTTTCAATTAATTTGTTGAACAATTCTTTTTTTGGTTTCAATACATTTTCTACGATTTTTTTTTATTTATACATTGTTTTAATGATGCAATAAATTCTTAATTAATATTTAACAATATTTTGTATAAGTTAATATTTGTAAATCATCATTTATTTATTATATGAGATATTTCACAATTGAGACTCATAAACTTTGATTCAATGAGATATTAAAAAAATTAAATGAGATTTGGATGAATTGAGATAAAGAGATAAAGAGAAAAAAAGAAAGAGAGAGAGACAGGAAGGGATATATGCAGAAAATAAATATAGGGAGGACTGAAAAGGGAATGAGAGTGAGAAGGGCCTTTATAGATATAAAAGTTTATATAAAAGTTTGTATAAATGTAGTATAAAAATAAACTATAAAAAAAAAGAACTTATATACACCTGATATAGATAAGAACTTAATGTACCCACAAGTATATTGTCATTATTATTATTATTATTGATTATTCAAAATAATAATATTTCATTGAGAAATAAAAGAATAAATATTGTAATGTATATTTTATCAATAACAATGTTGACAACTCGATTACTCAAATCAATAATTCTTTTATAGGCTAGGATAGCTTTCTTACAAGGTGAAAGAAAGGGACAGGAAAATTTGAAAAATGATTTAGTAAGGAGAATAAAAATGTTAGAATATGCACTAAAACAAGAGCGGTAAGTTAATCGTATTTAAGTATGTTAAATGTAAGTTTTGAAAATATCTAATTTTTTTTTGTTTGTTTTTTTTTTTTAACTCCTTGCACTATAATTTACACACTCTTGTTTACATAAAAAATTGTACTTTTTATATTTGACCCATAAAATTCGCCAGAAATAAAACTCGTATTTTTCTTTTTTTGTATTTATATGTGATAAAGTGTATCATAAATATCACATGTTATTATAGTGCAAGGAGTTAATAAAAATGTTCAATATATTTTCCTAACGAATTGATATTCTATACATTTATGTTAAAAAAAAAAAGAAGAAATAATTTTATATATTTAGAGCAAGGTATCACAAATTAAAATATGGAGCTGACGTGGTCATCGAACCACCTCTATACGAAGAGGGTAGTACTGGTGCTAGTAGAGAAGGAACTGGTGGTGGTGGTGGTGATGGGGAAGCACCGTTTACGTCTGTTAGTAACATTAGCTGGAAACAGGGTCGTCAATTATTGAGGCAGTAAGTTTCAAGTATTCATTTGAAAAAATTATATATGAGTATCAAAAACAATATATTATATTGTATAGAAGAAATCAAATATTTATCATCAATTGATAATAATTACAGATATTTACAAGAAATTGGTTATACCGAAACAATAATAGACGTAAGATCAAACAGAGTGAGATCTCTTCTTGGTTTAAATAATAACACGGACTCCGATGATATGAACACACCAGCTCTAAATGGAAATGAGTCATCTGTTAAAGCAAAAAATAATACGCGAAGAACAACTCCTGGAAAAAAGGTAGAGGTAAATAACATTATATGTGTTAACACTCGCACACTCTTCTTCCCAAATTATTATTCCATCAGGTATTGTTGTGCATCGTATTTATATAATATTTATATTATATAGTTTATATCTTTAAAATACAACTTTTATTTTGTTTTTAATTTTTTTTCTTTTTCTATTAAACGTCTTCTTTTATGCAACATTTTCTTGTTATTCTGGATAATTTATAGACATTTATTTTCACGAATTTTTCTGATTAATGTTAATTAATTTTTTTTTCTTTTTTTGTTTTCTTTTTTATGGAAATTGCAGCAACAACCCTCTTCAATAGCAGAAGCAATGATATTAGATACAGAAGCAGCTGTTATGGCAAGTTTCGAATTTTTACCACAAACCGATATGGATATGGAAGAGGGTGAGGGAGATGTAGAAGATGAAATGTATGACACAAATATAGAATCTAAGTCAAATAAGGTAATATCAAATTATTACTATTTATTATTTTTCGTTTAATCTTTCTTTATAGCAAATATATTTGACTTTAATAAGAAAATGTTATAAATGAGTATTATAAAAATTGAATGTGTGAATTTTCAGGCATCATTTGTTATAACAGAAGATGTAGATGCTGAAGCAGAAGAAGTATTAAATCAACTGAATCTACTATCTACCCAAACTGAAGAAACGCCGCCACCAGGCTGGAGTTAGTATTATTTTCATTCATTATATTTCTTATTATATAATAAACAAAAATATTTCTACTTTTTATCCTATATATAAATATATTATACAGATGCATTACCTAGAAGTTTGCAAACAGATCCAAGGCGTCCCACTGAAGAAGGTGATTCCGCATTGGAATTGGGAGAATTAGAGCAATTATGTGTAAACAATGAAGCGGAAGTATCATATGACGTAAGTTACTAAAATAGATATTTATTTAATTATTTCACATGAACTTTTTTGAAATTGTTATATTTATTGCATAAGTAAGATATTTGAATTATCAAAAGTTATAGAGGAAGGATTCATATGTAAGTTCACATATTTTAATGTGATCAATTAGATTATGTAATGATAGAATTAATTTCATTACTTGTATTATTATTACAAATTGTTTTTTTTCTTTTCTTTTTTCTATTCAGATGGTAACAACAACAAAAGAAACATTTCGAAAGACATGGAATGCAAAGTATACATTACGTTCTCACTTCGATGCTGTCAGAGCACTTGTCTTCCATCCTACAGATCCTGTCCTTATAACTGCAAGTGACGACCATACATTAAAATTATGGAATTTACACAAAACTGTACCAGCCAAAAAGTATGTCATTAATATATTCAATAAATCATAGTATATATAAATAAATTCTAATGATAAAAACATTCTTTTTTAAAATAATATTACATATAATGATAATTCATTAATTATTTATAGGTCAGCTTCACTAGACGTAGAGCCATTATATACCTTCAGATCCCATACAGGTCCAGTTCTCTGTTTAGCTATGGACAGTACTGGAAGTCGTTGTTACAGTGGTGGTTTAGATGGTATGATTCATTGTTGGACACTTCCATCTGCAAATATAGATCCATATGATTCGTATGATCCAAGTGTCCTTAGCCAAACTTTAACTGGACACACCGATGCTATCTGCGGCTTAGCTATGTATCAGCCTCGTTCACAATTGTTATCCATCAGTGCTGATGGAACAGTGAAACTGTGGAGTCCTCAGAGCAAAGTACCACTTCTTAATACTTATACTTCTGAACAAGGTCCGTTATTTAAATAATATTTTAATATAATATAATATACCCTATATTCATTTATTTTTTTATTAATGACTTCAATGTATTTATAATTGTCTGATTATTTACAGATGGAATACCAACATCTGTTGATTTTATAAGAGACGAACCGCACAAATTAGTTGTGGCATATGAAGGGGCTTGTGTATTGTTTGATTCAGAGACTGACGCTGTTATAGCTCGACTAGAAGCCAATGAAACTAAAGGTGTAAATCGTGTCGTGGCTCATCCAACTTTACCATTAGTTGTTGCAGCACACGAAGATCGACATATTCGATTTTATGATCATCGTTCGGCAACTCTTGCTCATGCTATGGTTGCACATTTAGATGCTGTTACTAGTCTTGCTGTGGATCCCCATGGTCTTTATTTACTTTCAGGAAGTGAGTCATTAACTTTCATTATGTTTTTGATACAAGTATACAACATTTGTGTGTGAGGAGGATACGTAAAATGATTATTATTTTCATGATTATATTTTTCCTTTAGGTCATGATTGCAGTATAAGATTATGGAATATGGATAATAAAACTTGTGTTCAAGAAATAACGGCGCATCGGAAGAAATTTGATGAAAGTATTTTAGACGTTGCGTTCCACCCGTCAAGACCATTTATTGCAAGCGCAGGAGCTGACGCTCTTGCCAAAGTATTTGTTTGAAGTGTAAATCGAGATATACATTTCTACTGCTGAGCAATTTTTGTACTCAATCTTTTTAGATAGTTTTGCTCGTATGTATTACACGTTAAATTTTGTTGTAGCATTTATCACTTTACCATTTTGACACACCTGTTTAAAAGAAAGAAAGAAAGAAAAAAAAACCAGAGAAAGATAGATAGAAAAATAGAATAAAATAATTATTAACTGAAGTCAAAAAAAAACAAATGAAAAAAGAAAAAAAACGTAGGCTCTCGCGTTATTAAACTAAACAAACTAAACATGTCACCACTTTTCATCTAAAACAATAATTTTACATATACAACATGCTGCTTATTGATACGATTTTCAGTAAGTAGATGATGATGATGATGATGATGATAATGATGATGATAATACAACAATTTGGGTTAGCGGAAAGGGGTCTATCTGTAGAATATTAGTTGGTATAATAATCCTGATAATTAGAGGATAAATGCCCCTTACCCAAAATCCAGGAAGCACACTGCCGCGATAGCGTAATATTTATCCCTATGTTAACTATTTATTATCGAGATCACAGTTACTGTTGCACAGATACTGGAGATTAATATAATAATTGATGATGAAGCTGTCTTTATAAAACATACAGCAACATTAGTCTCCCGTTACATATTTTCTTTATGCTACCTTACATATTCAATTTATTAAGGTCAGCATACGTTAACAGCTACAAAAACAACAAGAACAACAATAATAATAATAATAATAATAATAATAAAAATAATAATAATAAAAATAAAAAATAATATTAATAATGATAGTAATAATAATAATAATAATAAAATAATATTATTAATAATAATATTGATAATAATAATGATAATGATTAATGATAATATTAAATAATAAAAATAATTTTAAGAGTACTATAATATGATAGATATAATATTAATAACAATAAATTATAACTGTGTGTTTCTCTGTAATATATTGTATTTAAAAATAGACATCTGTGTAACGTATTATAATTAACATTTTGTATTGAAATTTTTCATTCCGTCATTTTATCATTTGCAATCCTTACAAATATAAATTATATATACCTCCCGAATTGCATGCAATAAACAGAATGAAGAATTAATTGTATGATGCGTATTCAGATACTTTTATATATTAATTAACTACATTGGTAGATTAAGTAATATTGATAAATTGAAGAGATTTGTAGAATGGTTCGATTAAAGAAAGAATTGTACCTTAAATATTTAAATTAGATATATATATATATAAACAAGTACATATAAAAATATATATATATATATATATTATTAAATATTACACGAGAAATAAATAAAATTTTGTTTGCGTTATAATTATATTTAAACATATACAAATAACGGAAATTAAAATTGTAAACTAGAACAAATATTTTACTTTAATTTCCGTTCTACTCTCTTTTTGTGATTGAGGAATAATTAAGGTAATTCGAAAGTTACTTTTTTTCCTCCCTCATATTTTAGATTATATTATAATAATTATTAAAAGTAAGTGTAATGATAAATATTACGGTTAGGAAAGAAAAAAATAAATAAAGTAGAATAGAGAATAGAACATTTAATCAAACATTAACAGAATTAAAGTTCTTCTTGGATAAACGTAAAAATTGTTTTATATTTTTCATTATTTATAATCACACTTCCTTTCACAAATTCTATTTTAATATTTTATTAATGACATCTAAATATTTTATTTATTTTTAAAATAATACTCATTAAAATCACATTACTTTTTTAATATTTTCTAAACATATATTAGCCTCCGCTAAACATTCATTATCCTCTTTACTTTTAGCTATTATTCGACCATTAGTGCAAGCTTTCTTAGCTTCGGCATATAAACCTTTTTTTAAATAAGCATCCCCTAAATTGACATGAATTAAACCTAAAGAAACCATATCTGGCAAAGCTCTTCCTAGAAATATTAAATTAATATAATATTATGTTTCTTTAATTAAAATGATTAAGAGATAAAAACTACTTGAATGTATAATAATTTACCTATTTCTATAGCAGTAGTTAAATATTCAATTGACTTATCATAGTTTTGCATTAGATAACTTACGACTCCTAATGTATTAAGTAAATAGACTGTTTGCTCGTGAAATTTGCCATGAACTTTAACGCATATGTCATAAGATTGTTCAAGATACTTATAAGCGTCTGCGTATCTTCCCAAAGATTCAAGCATTTTTGCATACCAATCGTAAGTCATAGCTAACAATATTAATATATCTTTATTTTCAGGATCTTTATCCAAAAGAATTGGTATATTTTCTACACAGTATTGATAACCACTTTCTGCTTTTCTATAAAGAAAATATTTCATTCGTCATATAATAAAATTGGAATATTCTTTTAATTGAATCGAGAAGAGAAATAAGCTTACTCTTTGTCTCCTGTATGTTCATATATATTTGCTAACTTTAAACTAATATGTAAGACTTTCACATCTTCCATACTTATCCCTTGGGCAAATAATCTTTTTATAACCAAGAGGAATAAATCTTCAGCTTTTCTAAATTGTCCCGTCTCAAATGCGACATTAGCCAGCAAATCATAAATATAAGTGATAGCATTTTCATCTTGTAGAACCTGAGCTTCTCTCAAACCGACATGTAACATCTGTTCAGCTTTGTTATATTCTTGTCTCTAGAAAAAATAATATAAATTCTATTATATAAATATAATGCACACACTGATGTTACATGTATATCGTTGTACATGTATAGAAATGTAATTCTATACATGTACATCTATAGAATTTTATTATACGCAACCTGCATAGCTAATATCGAACGTTTAATAGTCATAATAAGTTCAGGAACTTCTTCATCGTTATTATTATTAAAGTTAAGCATCCAATAAAACAGACCGCTCAAAAGGAAACGATAATGAGTTGTGTTACCATTTCTCTTATTATTATTATCATCATTATTATTTGATTTGTATAAATACTTGTAATTATTATTGATAGATAAACTATAATAAATTATTGGTATATTAGTTTTAAAATGTTTATTTATTTTTATATATTTTCCAACTATCCGTGATGCATTAAATATCATTTTTCTACAATACATCATTAATGTTATGCTTTATTTTTCTATTACAATTATGAAAAAGACCTCTGTTTATATTTTAAATTTAATTTTTGTTTTCCACACAATCAATAATATTCACTAAGAAGTATAGAAATATTAATATAATATCGAAGACAACTGATTATTTGTATTAATTTATAAATTAATTTTATTAACAAACTCTTCAATGATATTTTATTATTAATTATGTAAACATTTTTATTTATAAGATTTTTTTTTTTATATTTACGTATTTTCCTGTCGAAATATTTATTGCAAGCAAGTATAAACTATTACTATATTAAATACAATTTTATAAATAAATAATAATATATAAATACAATATATTATACAGTTTTAATAAATCATTTTACTCGGTTAATGCGCACATACAAATCATACAGATATTGCGCATGCGCAGTATGGTAAGTAATTTACTCTCACGTTATTGGTTCATTTGGACAAATTTTATTTAAATTTGGACAAATAAAATTTGTTTATTCTGCATGATTTAAATAATTATTAACAAATATTTTTAATATAAATAACATGTAATTAAATAAATATAGGCAAACTTTAATCAAATTAAATTAATAAATGTTATTATTTATATTTATTTTGTATGTTCACGATTTCTTACTATTTAAAAATAATTTTACTTTAAAATAAATAACAATCGCTTTATAAAAAATAATCAACAATTGTCAAGTATTACATAACAATACTTATTAATACAAAAATAGATAATTTTTAGGTTATAAAAACAAAAATATGCAAATCTCATTCAAAATTTTGGTCAATAAAACTAGGTTATTATGAGTCACGCACAATAGCGCGAGATAAGTGTTAGATTATACGATTTAATCAGTTTAGAAATACATGGTATTTAAATTATTCATATGAAGATAATAATCTTTTATCAGTATACTATAAGATTTCTTTTTCTTATCAACGTAATAATAATAATAATAATAATAATAATAAAAAAAAATCATAAATAATGCCTATCTATATCATATTTTTATTAATGAATTTAAAATGATCTGTTAATCAATTAACCAATAGAAAAGAGCCTTATCTATGATTGATCAAAACAATTTAAATCTCATTACTTGTTTATCAATAATGTTATATAAATAGAAAATAAATGCGAAAATAATGAGAATTTAAAATTAAAACAATTTAAAAGAATTGTACATATATATATATATACATACATATGTATATATGTTAAAAAAAAAAAAAAAAAGAGGATAGGAATGATAAGAATAGTCGGAAAGAAGTAATTTCGTATGCATTACAAATTAGTAATCGTGTGTTACCTAGTTTGATGGGAGAATAATTATATAGAAGAAAATAATAAGAGGAAAAGAGAAAGAATGAATGAATGTGAGTAAAAGAGAGAGAGAGAGAGGCAGACAGAGACAGAGAGATATGTACATCATTGGAAAGAGGAGGGAGAAGGGATGAAGTGGGGAACATGAGGTCGTGTGCTTACGTATTGTGTCCTTTATTTATTCCCCTCCCTGGCCTCACCTCATCCTCCATGTCATATACCTTGATGTCGTACATTACGTACTTTTTCACCTCGCGGTCATGAGACAGGTTGTATCGCAGCAGGTACGTTTACAAAAAATCAAACCAATCCTTTTAAACTTCATTCATTATTAATTATTCGACGAATTAGCAATTAATAGTATAAGGAATGTTAACGATAATTAATTTAGAAAAAAAAAACATGTCTAAAAGGAATTCGTATAATGCAGAAGCGTACAAATGTGTTCATTCTCTTCTCACTATCGTGTGTATTATTTTTTAACGTACGATTTTATATCTGACATATGAATGTCAATGATATATATGCATGAGTATGCGCATATATATATATACGTTTGATAGATAATTATAGATCATTTGTTTTTTTTGTAATTGATAATTAATACTTGTTGTGTCGTTACTTTTGAAAGGTGGTGGAGAGGGGGGGGTGGCTAAAAAAAGGAAGAAAAAAAATAAAAAAGAAAATATTCTTCAAACATATGTCGATTCCTAATACCTGGAAATTATACTGCTTTCATATTTTCTTGTATATTTGTTACTTCTTTTTCTTTTTTAATTATTTTTTTCTTCTTCTTAACTCTTTTCATACTAAAGACACAAAACTTTAAACAGTTAATGGTATCAATATTTGTTCTATTGTTTTTTTTTCTTTTGTTATTCCATTGATTTTTATTTGAAATAGTCAATTATTTTGTTTAAAACTTGTATAATATATTGTTATTGATATTGTTTAATTGGATCTCTTATTTGCAGATTAAAAGAAGAGTATTATATTGTGAAAAACCTGGGAAATATACGAACAATTCTAAAAATAAAATTAACAAGAAGTTGAATGAAAGAAATATTATTCTAATTAAATTCGATCACTTTACAAAACAACAAACATGAGTTCCCAAGATATGACTGATCATGCATCGGAAGTGAGTCCTTCCGATATCACTTCCAAAACTAAAAGTTGGGTCCAATTTGAGGAGGAAGTTGAACCAAGCGAGACAGTATCTAAAGATGAATCAAAATATGTAAATAAAGTTCAAAGAAATACTCCAGCGGTGATAAAGCCAGAATCCGTAACAATAAACGTTGATAAAATTGGCAAAACGGTTGAAAATTTAGAAGTTATTAATAAAACTAATAATGAATATAGTGGTGCTGTGATAGCAACTGAATCCGTCCAAATAAATTTAGATAGATCAGGATTAAGCCGATCAATTGTTTCCGATAGTACAGATCTTAATGTTCCGTCCGATGTTAAAGTAACAGATCCAAAAAGTGCTTCTTTAAAGACAGTGGATTTGCGAGATGTATCTAATGGCAGAAACAATCCTAGTAATGTTATAAGTACACCCATTGGAAACATTAGACAAGGATTTGCAAATGGTGATACTATTGTTACGCTTTTACCAGTTAATACCAGATGGCCTTGGATAACTCCAGCTAAATTTAGACCCGAATTAGTTCCCGAAGAATTAATGGCACAAGGATTAACGGTAAATATTATTTTAACTTCTTCTTTTTCTTTTTATTCATTTTCATATGATATACTACTTGTCAAAAGTCCGTATTATTTTACATGAAACTTGTGTTTATTTCTCAATAAAACAAAACTACATTCTCAGACTTATGACAAGCACTATAATGATTAAAATATTAAAAAAACCAAAAATTATATTAATTGTTATTTGTATACACACACATATATACTGCAGCTTACTGTTGAGGACTATGTGCATATAATGGAGTTGCTTGTAAACGATGTACGTTTCAATATGTATAATGTATGTTATAAGAGAATACTTGTCCTTTGGATATTTACTGCGTTTGTCGTATTGCTTGGTTTGCTCTTTTCCGGAGTAACTGGCCTTACATTGTTCGGGCTTGGCGTCATGTGGCTAGTCCTAAATGCAGCTGCAATATTCTTTTGCATGTTTATCAAAATCAAATTGAATCATAATCTGGAAAAATGTATGGCACAAGTTAACAAGCATTTATTACGACATAAGATATTACTTGGATTGGATGACAGAGGAAAAATATCCTGCCATAAAGTTAATCTATGTTTCATATACTTTGATACCACAGACTGTATAGTAAGTGTCTTTCATTATTATTGTAAGTAATGAGATTGTTAAAAAAAAAGCATATATATTTTTAAATACATATAACATACATATATATTATAATATTAGTAATACAAAAATGATTTGATTAGAAAAAGCTTCAGGAGGTGATAGAACGTGAAGAATGTGAAGGAAGAATAATTAGAAGTAATGAAAATGATGCACAACGCAAAAGAGAATTACAGCAACGAATGGATATTGATGATGGTGACATTGTAATACAAGGCAGTACGACAACACGAATTTCCCGAAAACAGGTAAACAAAATGACATTTTTTTTAATTTGATTTTATATATAAATACTTCTTGTCATTAAAAATCATCAAAACTTTGATAAAGTGATCATATACATTAATCTTATCACATACACAAATAATACATTTGAATAGTCTTCAATATTATTATATCATATAAATATTTAGTACTATAAATGACAATAAAATACTAGGGTAAAAGTGAACAAGTATTATGCCGTTATGTGCAACGTTGGGCAAAGGATTATTTACGTCGACGTCTGGATTGGACGGTCGATGAAGATGGTGGAAATCCTTCTTCCCCACGTCATATCGCATCTGCTTTGTGTCCGTGTCAATATATTGAAGAATGGTTGCGTAACAAGCCACGTGTACAGGGCAGAGATTTTTGTCCCAGATGGAGTAGTTTTTTAAGAGATAGGGGCATATGAGAATAATATAAATACTTATCTCTCCGCATGTACTTATTATACAATAGTTATTATATATATATATATATAACAATTTATAAATTTATAAAGTTAAATAATGCACAGTAGGGTAATATGTTTATGCATATTAGGGAGACTTTTGTTATGTTAACGATACAAGTAAGAATTCCATTAAGACACACATTCCGTATTTTACTTATTCGACATAGATTTCTTCTCGATTCTATAATTTGCTTTTATTTAGCGCTTCGTTAACATGCACGGATTATATCAAAGTATTATGACCTCTGTTTACAGTAAAAACTAGTATTACATTATGGCAAAAGAAATATTTACAGAGGTCATTTATTTCCAAGTAATTATTTTGTTCTATTTCAATTAAATATTGAATTTGATATTACATAGGCAACTATAGCAAGTTAGGATTTGATGGGTTTTTTTTTACGAATACACATAACATTTTTAATATTTCTATAAACAAAAGAAAGAAAGAAAGAAATAATGTTATCGCACAAAAGTAATTGTGTCTAAATGATTACATTTGAGATATAAAAAATGTTGTGTTTAGCATTCAAACAATGAACAATGCAACAATTCGCGTTACCTTCAAACAATCTATTAACTAATATAGAATATAATAATATAAACATATATATATTTTGGTAATGGGAGTAATTTTTTAATTAAGTAAACGTTAAAATCAAATAAAAGTTAGTAGAAATTAATATAACAAATAACTTCCACGATAACAAATTGAAAAGAAAATAAGTATATTTTATAGTAGATCTAATCTATTCTAACTTTTTTTATATATATATATAACACAAAAATGAAGAGTTATAATTATAAAAATTTTATTTGAAAATTAAATAAGATATTGTTTAATCATTATAAATTTATATCTTGTTTAATGTGAGACAAGATAAATGAACGTTTTAAACAAATATTTGTTTTACAAAATAGCGAATGAATATTGACATTTTCATTTTAATTTAGTTTTTTTTTTTGTTTTCATATCTCTCTCTCTATATGAAAATTAAAAGAGAAATACCGTCCATTGTATTAAGCATTATATTAGCGATCAATTTGTTTTAAAATTTGTAAGAGAAGACAATTGTTATTATGATATAATATATTCGTTTGAAAAAAAAAAAAGAAAAGAAAAGGAAAGAAAGAGAAAAGTATTTTTTTCGGATTTAAGAGGAAGATTATTATATCAATAAATAAATAAAAAAAAAAAATTATGCCAATCTGAATATCGAATGATGATAGTATGTGTTGGCAGGAACGGGCGGAGTTGCTGTTGCTGAGGTATGCTTCTCGATGGGCACGTCGTTTTGTGCGTCGCAGACTTGATTTGGTTATAGACTCACAGGATCGTAATAGAACCATCGCAGGCCTTTCTGTACCACCACGTCATTGCGTCTCCGCCCGTTGCCCTTGTCAATTTATTGAGGATCATCTCAAATACAAACCTAGAGGCAAGTTAACGTTATCAAGGTTTTTTTTTATACCAAACTTTAACTTTAGGTAATCATATATATATACCACGATAGATATTAAAAAGTGTTATATGCATCATACCACGCACCTTAAGCAGAACAACAACAACAACAACAACAAATTTTAAATATATATATATATTTTATTATATTCATTGATATTATAATCTTTCCAAAAAAAAAATATATAATTTCTCTATCGATTATAGTACGATCTATAATCACGTTTCGTTATATATATATATTTTTTTTATTATTAATAATAATAATAATGATAATATATATCTCCTATCATTATAAATTTATTATCATAGAATAATACAGTATGATATATAATTGCCATTTATATTATGAATTATTGATTAAGAATTATATATATATATATATATATATATATATATATTTGAATTTGAATCATTTTAATGTGTTATATAACGCATAAAGTTGAATTTTATTAGAAATTTCGTATATTTTTTGATATATCATTCATTTACTTTTGAACAAAAAAATCCAAATATTTTCAATTGTATTATTTCAATTTGTTTTTAGATTTTTTCTTGGAGTTTTGTTTGTTTGTTGTTTGTTTGTTTTTTTTTTTTAATTACATGAAACGAAAATTGTCTTAATTTTTGTAGTTGTATATACATTTATTAGTTTTTTTGTTATTTATTCGACACAAATGTTTTATTTACTTATTGATAATGTACTTGTTGCTCTTATACCGTAGTTATATAGATATATATGTATCTGATACACATATCACTTTTTTAATAAAATAGAAATATATTCATTTTGAATATCTTTGATAAATACATTAATAAAAATTATAAGCCATTATAGTATTTGCCATATTAATATATTGATTATAAGTATATGTTAAACTCATATATGTATTTTAATGTCTATTATGATATAAAAAACATATTGATCATTTAATGATAGTAAATTTAAAAAAGAAAAAGGAAAAAAAGATCATTCAAAATTTCATATCACAAGAGATATTTTTTAAATTTTGTCTAAGACTGATTTTTACAATGAATTTTTTAATTTCATCTTAATCTCATCATTTAAAAAAAAAAAAAAGATTATACATAATAGTAATATTCATTCGCTATTTTTAATTTAATTTAATTTAAAAAAAGAAAAAAGAATTGTTTTATACTTTAATTCGTTTTTATATATATATATTTAATATTTTTGTTAAAAAAAAAAAAACATTGAAATATTGAAAGAAAGAAAAAAAAAGAAATGTTCAATTGATTGAAAAATTTTTTATAAATGAACAAACATCACAACAACACACAAATCATTGATGTTAAATTAAATTATTGGATAAAAAAAACATACATATATATAAAAAAAAAGAGAATAATAAAATATTAATAAAAATAAAATTGGCATATTATTAATTAAGATCATGTTCTTTTTTTTATGGGATAATCATACAACATTCCCGAATAGTTTAAGAACGTTAAGTTTTATCTATATATGAATATATGATCAAACGTATAGTAAATTAAAATCATAAAGATTTAATTATAGACACATTTTAATATGTATGTGCACAAATGAAAATTGATGTTTGTTGTTTCCGTCCTTAAAAGTAAAAGATATATATTATCGATTATAAAATATAAGTTCATAATTATAAATATGAAAAAAAAACAAACAAAAAAACAAAAAAACTGTATAAATAACGACGAATATTTATATTGAATTTCATCAAATTCATTTTTAAACAGAATTGTTTAAATTTTATAAAATAGGATAATGCATACACATACATAAATACATAAATACATACATACATACATACATACATACATATATATACATATATAATAATTAATCATTTTTACATATTGTTATAAAAATTGTTATTTGTGTTTATGGCGTGCGTGTGACGACCCTTCGTATGTACGTATAATTTTGTTGTAATCGATAGAAATTCATTTGCATTAAATGCAACGGATTACAAATTACAAAAAAAAAAAAAAGATTATACAATGAGTATTGCAACTTAATTAAGTTACACATATGTTACCATCAGTCATGAATAGAAGAAAGATGTATATTATTTTTCTTTTTTTGTTTTTCTTAATTATATACATATACATTTTTTTTTATATACATTTCTACAAAAAAATAAAGATAAAAATAAAAGTAGTAAACACATATATATATAGTTTATTCTATTGCATAATTCATTGTATCTTTTACATACATACGATGTGCTCACAGTTGGGTATATAGTCGATCTTTATAATTAATTATGGATAACACGATGTAACACGAATGTCTTTTTCTTTTTCTTCTTTTTTTAAATAATAAATCAATTTTATATATGATGATAAAAATTGATCACAGAAAGGAGGTCCGTGTACTTAAAATTGATAACGTATATATTTGGTATATATGTATTTTGTATTACGCCATACATAGAAAACACAGCACAAGAAATAAAGATTTTGTGTTATGTAAAAGTTGAAAGATTACTTCCTATAATTTGATTATATATTATATACTATATATATATATATATTTATAACATTTTACTTGCGCGTGTTTTATATTTGACAAAATATCTACGCGTGTGTGTTTCTTCTTCTATGCTTTATTGTATTCCTACATAAAAAAAAAAAAAAAAAAAAAAAAAAACAACAAAATATATTATTATATTGAATGTTTAAATAAGCTAAATATATTTCATTTTTAACACAGCCTATAATAATAATAATAATAATAATGTATATGTATATACATATCTTTTTCAAATGACTAATCATTATCTGTGCATATTTATTTATTTATATAATATTTGCTTTAAAAAAAGAAAAAGAAATGAAACAATCCTGTGCTTTAATTAACAAATATAACTAATTAATTATCTCCCCTGCATGCAGCCGGACAAAAGGTGTTGGAACTTCCCGTTATATCTCGTCATTGAATCGAAACTTAATCAAAATTATAAAATGTATGATACTAAGTAAGTATTGCATATATTATGTGCTAATCATGTCTATATATATATATATATATATGTTGCATGATAAATTATCAATCCATATTAAACAATCATTTCTAATATTTTATACATCTAACAATTTTATTCATTTCTCTATTTATTTCTTACTTTTGGCTTTAAAGATAAATAAGATAGATCTTAAAAAAATTCATTAATAATTCAATTGACATTAATTATGTCGACAAACGATTTATTAATAATTTATCATTTGTTTGATCTCATTTATTATGATTTTAATTTACTTACGTGATATCGTTTGGTGTGTATAAAACTAATATAAACTTATGCATGACTTTTTCAGGATATCCACCTGGTTTTACATGGTGTGCTTATTTCAATGATCCTATGGTTCGATTTGATACGATACCAGCTTACTGATTTCTCTTTTTATGTTTATTATTTATATATATATATATATAATTATATAAATATACATTCCAATTGACATATTTAAATAAGGTATACAAGCACTAAAATGAATTCGCATGATATTATAAGAACACGATTTGAAGATATTTCAAAACTAAGTATTATATAAAAAGATTTAATAGATAGAAGAGATTAAGATTTGTGCACTATTGAAGATAAAATATTGTGCACTATTCAAATAATTCTTCATATTTTAATATAGAAAGTGTGATAAAACTATTAATAGTTTATATTATGTTACAATGATGATAAGCATTTAAAGGTTGCACTTGATAAGAAATAATCATAAAAGAGATAGATAGATAGATCTATAAAATACGACGAATATAATAATTTTACAAAAACAATATTAAAGACGTATAAATATTTTTTATTTGGTAAAATAAGTTTAATTTATATTAGAAAGATAACAGAAAAGAAAAAAAAGTATAAAACAAAAAAGATCATGAAAATTATAAATTTACTAAGAATTTTATCTAATACAATTGACAGCCATATCAAAATCTGTACAATACGATAAGAAATAATCTATGTAAATGAAATTGATAGGATTAACGATTATTCGAAACAGATATATGAATAATATTTTAAATCTTAATAAGAGATACTACTTATCAATGGTTTTCATAGATATTAAAAGGAACAAAAATTGTGCCTTACTTAAAATAATTGCACAACAATATTTATCGGTGATATTATATCTAAATACGAATACACACAATTTATAATAATCAGTCATAGTTTCCTTTACAATTTTATAGTTAGAATATTTACAACTATGCTATGTTGTAAATGATTTACATTTCTGTATACAATAAATCACGGCTTACATTATTTGACGCTTAGATGAAAATATAATTTTTAATTATATAATTAAAAATAACATTTATATATATATAATATACACGATGAAACATAATCCTTCATTTGTAAATTAATTTTATTAATTGACAAGATATATATATATATATGTATATATATATGTCACGTTATAAGAGCAGCTTGTGCCTGTTTTCTGATACTATCAGCAAGTGCTCTTATCTCTTCGTTATCTTTTTCCAATTGTTCCTGTTCTCTCTTTAATATAATTTCCAATTGTTTCAATTGTTCTTTAACGTTTAAATAAATTTTTACTTTTTTGTAAATATCCTCAGAATTATTGTGATCGGTCAAAATATATACATTTTCTGTTTGAATGTTGTCTGAAAAATTATTTTTATAACCTCGAACATTTATTAAAATCATAATAAAAGAAACATATTTTATATAATTATTTATAATAATATTATAATAGTAGTAATTTTGTATTCATTCAATAATATACCTTCATTCATAACTTTAAATGCAACATCATCAGCTGATGCATTGGAAAGATCTTCTAATATATGTTCAGGATTTGGAAAATTAGGTCTAGGTGGTAAACTTTGTTTCTTATTTCCAAACATATTGATTTAACATTAATTATTACGTTAAATTAATTAAATTTGAAAGAAATTATTAATAAAAACGATACACTGTAACGAGTGTAACAAATTCTAACCTAACATTTCATGACATATGTCAAACAAACGTGTTAGTTCTCTTAACTGTCGTTAGATGCGTTAGTTGCAACAGTTTCTTCTTTATCATTTAAGTAAACAAACATCTTTGAATTTGGAGATATCATTCCAAAATAAACAAAAGTTATTCAAAGAAATGTCAAACAATACGAATGATTATCCATCATGTATTAAAATAGTAAGTAATTAGTATAGTACTTTTTTTAAATAAATATACTTTGGATAAAATAATATCTTGTATTTAAATAATATCTATCTATATATATATATATATATATATATATATATATATATATATATATATATATATATATATATATATATATATATATAAAATAATATCTTGTATTTAACATACATTAAATTTAATGTATGTTAAAATTTTAATATATTTTTTTTTTAGCCAAATGCAAAACCAGATCATAAAACTATACAACATCAAATAAAAGATAATCTTCCATTAGTTACACAATTACAGAGGATAAAATGTGTGAACGATGCATTATTGTCAGCAGCAAATGAAATATTTGGAGAAGAAAAATGGAGTTATTCTGTTTGTAATCAAACATTAGGTATATCTGTATAATATTATACATTTCACAGTAAAATATATGAAAGAGAATAAACAGAGATAGATGAATTAGATTTCATGTCTCATTTTCAGATTTTGTTGATTCTGCCTGGGGTGTTTATATTGTTGGATGTCATACAATAATTAAAATAGAATTAAGTTCTGGAATTTATCACGAAGACATGGGATATAGTATTAAGGAAGGACCAGTCAAAGGTGAAGCTATACATTGTGCCAGAATTGTAAGTAAAAATATATATTAATATGTATATTATTATATAAATTACTATTACATATTACACTCAAATTTTCTTTTAAAATTGCATTAAAAAATATCATGTATGCAGATCACACGTGTTAGAAGTAAAATGACATCGATTATTATTAAAAATTTGATTTTTTAAAATTTCAATGAGTCTATGAAGAAATTAGTCAATGATCGAATGTACGAAAATTTTTTTTTCAATTTATGAAAATCAATGAACTACGAAGAAATTAGTCAATGATCGAGGATGTGTCGCCATCTAGCAGTACCAACTATTACTTCATTTTACCGACTGTAAATTATGTGCCGCCATCTAGCGGTTCTAACTATTATTTCTTTATCTTACCGACTGTAAACTAACTATGTGCTGCCATCTAGCGGTACTAGCTATTATCAATGATCATTGACTGAACTTTTCATAGACTCATGCATTGACTAATTTCTTCGTAGTTCACTGATTTTTTAAAATTGAAAAAAAAATTTTCGTGCGTTCGTGCATTGACTGAACTATTCATAGACTCATGCATTGACTAATTTCTTCGTAGTTCATTGATTTTTAAAAATTGAAAAATAATTTTTCGTGCGTTCGTGCATTGACTGAACTTTTCATAGACTCATGCATTGACTAATTTCTTCGTAGTTCATTGATTTTTAAAAATTGAAAAAAAAATTTTTCGTACATTCGATCATTGACTGAACTTTTCATAGACTCATGCATTGACTAATTTCTTCGTAGTTCATTGATTTTTAAAAATTGAAAAAAAATTTTTCGTACATTTGTGCATTGACTGAACTTTTCGTAGAATCCTCATTCTAAAGAAGTTTTCACTTGTGAAAAAAGTAAAATGTATTTATATTATATTTTCTTTTTAGGCTTCTTACAATGACGCATTAGTTAAAGTTTTATGCAGTTTTGGTGGTAAAATAAAGTTAACAGCTAAAAAACTTTCCAAAGAACTTTCAAATTCTCTTATTCCTCCTAAAAACAAATCACCTTCTGTAGTAGTTAATCATGATATTAAGGAACCAAAGGAAGAAAAAGGTAATCAATCTTTTTATCATTTCTCTTTGAAAGATTTTTATTTGTATAAAAAAAAAAAAAAAAAAAAAAAAAAATAATAAAAAATAAATATATACCTTTGATCTAATCAATTTAGAAGCAGTATCTGAAAATAAAACAAGTCCATCGAATCAAGTAGCAGAAGTTTCTAAATCCAATGAAAATCAAGTATCTTTGAATGATGGAATTTGTATTAAAGATACATCCAATTCAAAATCAAATTCAAAATCCAATATTCTTCTAGATCAAGTGGATGTTAATAATAAAAAATGTAAGAATAAAAAGATTAAATATATATATATATATATGCTATTATTGTTCTTACGAGAAGATATTAATAATGTAATACTATTTTATTTATTTGTTTAATAATATAATTATTTGTAAAAATTATTATAGTATCAAAAGAAGAATTAATGCGTCAAGAGAGAAAGAGGAAACAAATGGAGAAACAAATGGAATATAAAAAACTTATGAAAGAAAAAGGATTATTGATAAGTAATCCTGAACAAAAAGGATAAGATTAAATTTAAAAAAAAAAAAGAGTACAACCAATGTGCCTCATCATCTCTTCTTTCTTTTATCTCTTTAGAGATAACGAATAGATTGAAAAGTTTACCTTCAAATAAATTTAATACAAAATCTCAAATCTTATACAATTAAAATATCATCATTTATAAATAAATTTCATGATTTTATCATTTCATATACCGTACGTACCAATTGTAACAATCATGTGTTTAGTGATTTTTGAGATTGTGAACAAATATCATTAGAATAATAATATTAATAATAATATTATTCAAAAAACAAAAAAAAAACAAAACACAAAAAAAAAAAATAAAAGAAAATAATAAATGTATTATTAAAAAGACCATATTTTGAAAAATAGATTTCTATTCATATTCTGCTATAAGTACCATCATATATACTCCTGCAAGAAGTGCAATTATTTCTTTAACTGATTGCCAAAACTTAGTATCAGTTAACAATTCTGGTATCACAGAGACAGTAGCAATATAGATAAATCCTCCAGCAGTAAACGGAAGAATCCACATTGTCGCAAAATCTCCTAAAAAATGTAAATATTAATGTCACTTAAACACATCCACATCAACACCTGTTGATTATTTTATTTGAAAATAAAGATCTCATTAATTTACCCATTCCTTCTGCTAATAAGGACACATAAGTCCCTAACAAAGCACCTATTGCAGTAGTCAACTGCAGCAACATGGCCTGTATAATCAAAAATACAATAAATAAATATACAAGAAATAAGAAATGAAATATAATCACATATTCATCAATTGATTACCTTTTTCTTACTACAACCGCTTTGAACCAAAATAGCAAAGTCACCTATTTCATGAGGTACTTCGTGTAATAAAATAGTAAACGTTGTTACATAGCCAATACTGTTTCCAGCTAAATAGCTGGCTCCTATAGCCAAACCATCTGTAAAATTATGCAAAAAGTCTGCAACTAAATTGAGGTAGCCTGCAATTTTGATATCGCTCTTGGATTCAGCATTTTTTTTGACAGTTGAAGAGGCACCTTTCTTCTTGTCAGATTCTTTCTTAGTTTCGTTAATAGTATGAGAATGTCCATGATCACCTTTTATCATACGTACAGCTTTTTCGACAATTAAAAATACAGTAATGCCTAATAGAACGCACAGACCAACTGACATATCATGTTTATGATCAGGTTCTTCGTGTTGGTGGCCTTTCGTATGGGAATGTGAAGATTCATGTGAAGATTCATGTGAATGAGGAACTAATGCATGGGGAATAAGATGTAGAAAAGCATCACCAAGGAGACCACCCGATGCAAAGCTCAAAAGTATTTTCAATAATGGTTCACGTTCCTTACTATTGTCTAATGGTACAAAAAATAATATAAAAAAAGGTGCTATAGAAATGAGCAAGGTAGAACCCATTGCTCTAAACGTTATCTCATTACGTTCATTAGTAGGAAGATTAGTTGATTCATGATGGTGATGATGATGATCATCATCATCATCATCATCGTGCTTTTGATGTTCATCATGCGTGACGTGCACATGAACCTTTTTAAATTGTTGTGATTGCACTGGATCATGTTTCAGTTCAGAATGCTGATTTAGCAAATATTCTTTATTGGCTTCTTGAGAATATTTGAAACTCGGTGATTCATCGTGTCCATGTGATTGGCATATAGCCGGTAGATTTAAAAACACAAGTATTACAAACACAACAGTTACCACTTTGTAAATCCACTTTTTTATTTTCAATGATTGTTGCTGCTTTTCAATCTGTGTCGCCATTATTGTTATGCCAACTCAGCTCAAAATCTACAAAATATAGTTTAGAAGATAATCAAGTTTTCTATATACCAACATCCGTATTCGTGAACATGAACGTCATTAACGAATCAACATTAATATAATTTTCGTTAATAAACATTCAAATTATTTTTCTTTTTAACGTGGCGCCATTGAATAGAAATGTACGTATGATAACTCAATAGCAACTACCACCTAGCGAAACGAACTCTTGAAAACGATGTTAAAGAGGCACAATAGATAAAAAAACATACGACTTATTTTACCCTAAATCTTTATCATTTCTTTATTTTAAATCCTCATAGTATTTTTATGTTACAATTAATGATTATTTATTTATCTTTGTGTAATCTCTCATCCTAGAAATCAAAGTTCATTTAAGATCAAACATTAAGCTTCGTTCACACATACATTCTATTTCAAAACTTACTCGATCGATAACTTAATATAAATATATTATATAAATGCATATATATATATATAATTATATACATATACATAAACATATTTGAAAATGATTTTTTATATAACAAATAAAATTATCTTTTTGATCGAATATTATCAAGATTTTTAAATAATAACTTAATATTTCAAAAGTGCATAAATCAATATAAACATTTGAAAAACATTTGAACGAATAATGGAGAGAGAGAAAGATAAGTTTTAAAAAAGAAACTTATTTAAATATTAAATAAATAATATACAAGCTTTTTATTATAATTGAAAAAGATATTCTTCTTCTTCTTCTTCTTCTTCTTCTGCGATTGGCTACATATGTTACTTGTTTAAAGTACAATTGTAAATATATATTTATATGTGTGACTCTGTCGATAAAGTAAAAATCTTCTTTGATTTAGATGAAACTTCAAAAGTGTGAAACCATCAGAAAATAATAGATCGGTATTTGTTAGTTATATTATAGAATCTATGTACATAAAAGTAGTTTTCTTTTTTATAATTCGTGGAAAGTGACAAAAAATTAAAAGGTCACGATTAAGTGACCCCTAGTTGCGCATGTTACTCTTAGTTCCATTGACTAATATTAAGCAAAGAAAGAAAGTGAAAGCAGATAGATGTGCAGGTTTAAAATGAATGTGTCGTAATATTTATTCGAGTAATAAGATACACCAAGTATAATACACATATTCTCATGACAAATCACGTGCGATACAAGAGAATGAAATAATACAATTTGTCTTGTGTGTTTTTCAAATCATTTATGGTTAATTGTATACACGTAAGTGAACAAAATTCATATTATAATATTTGATGATAAGGATATTATCTTTAAATGATATCTTCAAAAAAAAAATGAAATATCACATATTATATTAGAATTATTTCTAATGATCATTTGTTCAATGTAATGTTTTAAAACAGATGCACTGTATACTTGAAAATGACCTAGATAGGTTATACCATTATGATACCTGACCTAAATTTTTCTGTGTACCATTATAATAAGAAGTACTATGTCTGCTTCATTGTCTAATATGTTCACTCGATGAATATACAATGGAATGGAATGGCTCTAGAGAAATGGAGGAACGTAGGTGCATTGCAGATACTGGGAAAACTTTAAGAAAGTATGGAAGTACAGCTAAACACATGACCAGAACAGAGAGTTTAATAAAACATATTGTTTTATCTACGGATACACTTCAAGGAATTGCACTTAAATATGGTGTTACAGTATGTATTTCAAAGTTCCTTTCATTGATATTGTCATGGATAGATATTAGATTAATTATTCAATATTTCTGTTACAGACTGAGCAAATAAGAAGAGTTAATCGACTATGGGCATCAGATAGTTTATTTTTAAGAGAATATCTCCTTATACCTGTTAGTGCAGAGAGCCCATTAGCTTCATCCATTGAATCTGCTTCATACAGTGATTCAGAATGTAACACTTCTCAAAATGTAAGTAAATTATAATATGATTTAACATTGGTATATATCTATCTATCTATATAAAATATTTAACTTCATTGCTATGCTGTAACTTGTATATAATTTCATAAAAATGATATTAATTAATGTAGGTATCTAGTCCATCTGTAACATCACCATTAGACGATGAAAGTACAGCTGACGACTTCTTAGCTAAAATGGATTCTAGTATAGCTAATGTTAAGAAAGAAATTAAACGTACTCAAGGAAGTAGTGAGTAAGTTAATACAATGATCATTGAAATACTATAATATGCATCATTATTATCCTTATATGTATGTAGATATATTTAAATATTTCTTATATTTTAGATTCTGTAATGAAGGTAATGACACTTATGTACAACAACGAAAATCATCCAATAAATTTAGAGATTCGCTTTCTTCGAATACCAATATATCAGCTCATTCATCAGAATTAAGGCTATCATCATCCTCTAGTGATACGCAAAATTTTCCCACCGCTGTAGTAATGACCCAGGGAAGAAAAGTTAAAACGTCGTTACAAAGACTTCAACAGCAACAGGATGAAATGTTCCAATTGTAGCATCTAAGTCTTATTAATGTATAATATTTTACAATTCAGCAGATGTTATTAAAGACCTTGCTGAAAAGAGCACTTTAGGTATCAATGTGTACAAAACATTTCTTTACTTGGCATAAGTTATTATCAAAATAACATCTTCGTTGAGAAGTCATACCATAATTTCTTACATTTAATATCCATCTCCATTGTACGATAGAAATTGTGGATATTAATTGCATATGAAATAATATTAAATTATTTTTGTTTCATATTCAGTTAAAAGTATATTTAAAAAAAAGACTAAGAGAGAGAGAGAGAAAGAGAGAGAGAGAGAGAGAGAGATAGAGTCAATCAGCTTTGTCCGACCAAATACTTTGAATTTTTAGTATTTACCATATGTGCCTTTGATATATATTTGTACACATTATATAATAATTCTGTTGTTATTCTCTTAAAGTATGTAAATAAATGCTACATCTTGTTATGTACATTGTAATGTGTACCAACAGTAAAGAATTGCAATTAACGTTGCATAAATAATATATTGAATAATATATTATTAAAAGGCACGATATAATATACATCACATTTACAGCAAAATAAAGACAATATATAGTTTCAATAGGAACTATTTTAAATGGTAAATTACAATGATTTTTCAAGATATAGTAAAATGATATTACCTATTGTTAAATTATTATTTGTGCTATAATAATATCAGTCTTCCTAATTATAATTATTACAATTTTTCGATATTATTAGCACTGATCTCTATAGTTATTTATAATATTGTTTAACTATTGAAAATTAAGCTATTTGTTGCATTATATACATACATGTGAATTTTATTTCGTAATGTTAAAAAAAAAAAAAAAGAAAAAAAATCTAGCTACAAAAAAAGAAAATAATAAAAAGAAAAAAAATTATATAAAAAAAAAAATAAATAAAACAAGAAAAAAAGTAAATACTGCCAAAAAGAAAATAAAAATGTATTGGTGGTATTTAAATATTCTTCTGTTAAATTTGTTATAATTCTATTATTCTATGTAAAGTTATGATTACATTTTATAAATGTATAGAAAATGGGAACGTGAAAAGTTTTTCATCGATTTTAATTTCTTTTCTTTATTATAATAAAAAGCACAATTTGTAATAATTCTTGTATATTATGTATTAAAATTCATTCAAATTGTCGCATTTATTATTGATTTGTAGTTTATGTACAAATAGCTTGTTTCTATTTTCATTCATATTCAATGAAAAGTATTTTTTGTTAATGTTTTATAATATGAACATTTTCTATTGTACGATATATAAAAAAGTATATATATATATATATTAATATTTGATTTTAATTAAATTGTTATAAAATTGTTATGTGATGAATTATAAATCGTAAAATTGTTAATTATCCAAAAATAATATTATTCAACGAAAAAAAAAAAAAAAAGGCAGAATAATAATACAAGATTATTACATTTCTTTATGCTTGTTAAAAATAACATGCTTTAAGAGAAAACAGAATATATTTATATTTTTTTGTTATTATTTCTTGTTAAATCACGTACAGTCGACACACTTTTATGATATACCTATTAATATATTTAATAATTATAAAGTAAAATTAAATTGACTTTTGATGAAAGAAAACCAAAGATTTAAAAAAGTATCTATGATTTGTTTTTTTTTTTTAGATAATTTATGTGAGTTAATTTATAAGATTAAAATATTAAATTAATATGTCTTTATTATTTTCTCTTTTATTGGGTTGAAGGGGTACTGTGTTTTCTTTACAAGATATGAAATTAATATTTGTAACACTTAAAAACACAAAAATATTTTAGTTATATCCATATATAATAGCAATTTATAATTTTAAGAAATGCGATGATATCATATCCATTTATTCATTATGTACGATGTAGTTGATAAGTATTCTGTATATATATATATATATATATATAAATATATTTACATGTAATTATTATAAAATATCTATGCTTGCAAAAGTGCAAGTAGATAATTTTTCTGTTATAAAGAACTTCAGAATGCTACGATAGCAGAATACTGATAATATTACAATCTTCCTATCTTACAATTAGTTAGCTTTGGAATTGTAATGCATCACTTCATTTGATGTAACGATTAAATATTAATTGTAATAACAAAAATTAGAATAGTTTAAAAACAAGAAAAGAAAACCCTTATTACATGATAAGATTAAAAAAAAAAAAAATGCCACATCGAAAATATTATTATTTAGAATGCATGATAATAATGATGATTATGATGATGATGATAATAACATACTGCTTTATATAATAAATGTTGTAAAGAATTATAAATATAACAACAATTTAATAATTCAAAGAATACCATGATGTTGTTAATAAACTTATTTTCTATTTTTATATGCATTTTGCTCGCTATTGATTACTGAAAACAAAAAAGCATAAAATATTACAATTTGAATATGATATTTCTATATATCCAACTTTAAGATTTAATCTTTACTTCATCTATGTTTGCTATCATTCTTTTTTTATATTAGCAACATATGATCTTTAATTACTTATTTAGGTACCTGTAAATTCATGTTGTTACACATCTTTGTTATCGCTGTTAACTTCTTATTATTATCATTTATTACATCCAACTTGCTACGAATCAATCTAATAGGGGGCATTATGCATTTACTGCAATTACATTTAGTATCAATTACCAAATTAAATGATCCTAATCGAGTATTGCAAAATGGGCAATTTAATCTTCCTTTCGTCCAGGATGTCTACAAAGATATTATTATATTTATTTATATTTATCATATGAATAAATAACCTATGTGTACACATACACACATAATATATATATATATATATATATATATATATATATATATATATATGTATTGATTAACTATTATTTTGTATGAAAATATATTATATATATATAAGAAAAATTGACTTTACTTGATCTATTATTTTCTGTATCCATGTTGGCAGATTTTCCATAGACATGTATAAACAATGTTCAATAAAATCACCACCACATTCTGTATGTTCAATATTACTTATATCTTCGTTATGGGATGAAAGTATTGTAAAACTTTCATTTTGAAACAAATTTTTACGACAATGTTTACACTTAATTTCAATCATTTGAAAAAATCGTTAATTGAAATAATATTTCATATGCTTATAAATCTATACCAAATCTTTTAGGTTATGACAGCACGATCAAATTAAAATCTGTTATGATCCTTTTACATTTTCATTTTTAAGGTTATGTTATCAGTCTGATAAACATGATTTGTTATTGATATAGATATACTATTATAAGAATGTATTTATTTTTGAATTTTAATAGATATTTATATAAATATATATATGATCTATGTATTTTTTTATTTTTTCATTATACATAACTCACAAATGTGACATAAGGTTTATTATAAACAAAAATGAGTACTAAGATCTTTGAATCAAAAACATTAGTTTCTTAATTTAACCAATAATTCATAAATTAATGTATTTAAATTTGTTATTTATACATTCACATAAATATGTATATTTGTATTAAATCATTAATACTATTATGACAGTAATATCCAATAAAAGAATATTTTAATATAAAGTTTGTTTATTTATAATAATAATAATAATAATAATATTATTATTATAATATTAATAAGAATTTAATCTTCACCAGCAGGTATTGCATCCTCTAACCTTTTAATAAATTTAACACGTAATTCAGTAATAGTATCATTTTTCAATTGATCTTGAACAAACCAACATGCAACCTCCATTTGTACCATTTCGCAAGCACCTCTTAATATACCTGTTAATATATTACAATATTTCAAATTTAAACAATGATCTGGTAACTCAACAAACTCAGTTAATGGATTAGCTTCAAAGTATAAAGAAAATTCATCTCCAGCAGCACTCCAATTTGTAATAGTTGGTGTTATTCCAAGATATATTTTAAATCCTGTTTGAATTTTTTCAGATGTATCTCTGAAATCATAGCATCGTCCAGATCCAGTACGTGCTAGAAAATCTTCTATCAAACGAATTCCCATATTATATCCCATTCTATCTAATTGTTTATTAACTTCTTCTACATTCTCATAATCTTTGAGTAATTGTGCAACGAGAGCTCCATAAGTTAATGTGAATAATTCAGAATTCTGTGAAATGTAAAAATAAAGAAAATTTCCTTCCTGTCTCTTTCATAATTATAAAGAATTTTCATGAATTCCTTTAATCTTCATTAAATTTATTTCAATTAATAGATTTAATTTGAATAAAGGTTATTCATTAGTAAAATTGCATATATACATTTTGTTAAGAAATAAAAAACAATAATTAATATATTCAATAATATAAACTTACAACTTTTTTTGCTTCCAGTTTAGTTCCTGTACGTGACATCGTGTTGTCTTTTTACAACTTTTACAACTTTGACAACTTACAACACTTTACAACTGTTTGTTAAACACACTTCAATTAATAAACTATTTAACTTGAAACAACTAACCTAAAAAATTGACATCAAAACTTTTTACAATAATATTAATATATATTATGGTTTTTGAAAGATGACATATTGTTATATATTAATATAAACAAGATTTACGAAATTTATCAAGCAAAATATATAATGCTTGCAGTTATAAATGACGTTTAGTTTCCTTACAGTGTGTAAGAGTTTTTCTTGAACGTTTAGTTACGACGATGGCTGCTAGATGGAAGCACTTACTACTATTTGCACGAAATTCGATTTCAAGGACACGAATGCACATTGAATGCACATTGTATGCACATTGAATGCACATTAAATGGTCATCCGATACCAAACTAATGGAAGGATCAAATAAATGTAACACTCCAAATATTGAGTAGTTCGAAACATGATTTTTTTCATATTTAAAATAAATTTCATTAAAAAAAATATTGCCTATTTGTCTCATTCATTTTTCTTATCCCTCTGCTTATTAATAAAAAATTAAAGCAAGTATTATATTCGATAAGGTACACTTTAATTAAGTTTTTATGTACAATATGAACATTGCAATTATTTGCTTTGCATAGCAAATTATTATTGAGAAATAAAAGATAGCAAAATGTACTAACAAAACTTCAAGATACAATCATTTTTGATTGAAATAAATTAACATCATAATTTATTTTTTTTTTAATTATTAAAAAATATGTCACCTTTCATACGTATGCAAGTACAATTACAGATTCAATAAAATATTGTCATAGCTTTTGATTTTAAAATCATCGAACAATAAATTATGAAGAAACTTTATCCCCAATCAAATATTTGTTTTCAATCACACACATTAGTATTTAATATGGTAAATATTATCAACTGATAGCCAATCATGTATCTACATGTGGTAGTATTTATGTTTAATAATAGATATTAGCATTAGTCTATCTAACGTTAACTTTTAAATGTGTGTCTTGTATATATAGGGGTATTAATAAAAAGGTTTCATTGGTGAATTTGTGACTTTTTAATTATTTCATTTAAATTCTTCGTAAAATATCCTCTTAATATGAATATAGATAGATCAAAGTTATTAAAATCTGAAATAATGAACTCAAGATGGTTAGAAGAAGAACAACTTCTACAATTATTATACCCTGAACTGGAAAACATTGAAGGTAAGAATTCTATTCTAATGATTTTTAATAATACGTTATTCACAGTGATAATTTTAAATAATCTAATATTGAAATAGATAACGACGATACTGTAGGACCTTCGTGTCATCAGAAAGAAAAATCTGTTAAACAAGAAGACGTTAATATAAAATTAGAAAATCAAATTTCTAAGAATCATTTGAAATGTTACGATTATGAACTATTTCAAAATGATGTTTTAGATATTTCGTGGCTTCAGGGAGACGAAACTGTTATACAAGAAAATATGAGTATTTTACAAGAAAACATGGCTTACGACGATGATCCTGAATATTATGATTTTGAAACGAACGAAGAAGATATTCGAGAACTTGAAATGCTTCGAGAAACAGAATATACATTTAAATGTTCTAAGTATCCTGATATTGAAATAGATGAGAATAAAATTGCAAAACAATCGACAAAGAAATTACAGGAAAAGAAATTCGTTATCTCAGAAAAAATTGTTTGGGAAAATGATACAACGTCTATGAAATTATTTCCTTTTGAAAGTTCCGATAGAAATATCGAAAGTATTCCTGTAAATGATGCTACGAGTATGTTTAGACAATTATTGACTGACGATTTAATTGATCATATTGTTAATGAGACAAATGTTTATGCCACTGACATGTTAAGTTGTCCAATAATTAGACAATATTATGAATTAACATCATGGGAAGAAGTTACAAGAGACGAAATTCTAATCTTTTGTGGAATACTTTTACATATGGGAAATATAAAATTGGATCGTTTGAGTGATTATTGGAAAAAGGAACAATTGTTCGATTTACGTGTTTTTGCAAATAACATGAGTTACAAACGTTTTACGTTATTATTACGAATGTTGCACTTTGGAGAAAAACAATCCAATGATAAGGATGATCAATTAAGTGCAATAAGAAATATCATTGATTATTTCAATGAAAGAATGTTACAAATATATCGTCCAGATCGTGAAATTATTTTGGACGAATCATTGGCATTTTGGCGGGGTCAATTTTTACTTCGTCAACATATACCAAATAAATATGACAAATATGGCGTAAGAATATTCACGGTTCAAACTTCTACTGGTGTTGTATTAAAATGTTCAATGTATACTGGTGTATTAGATGATTATGACGAAAATGAACATTGTGAGAAAGTAACGGAATGTTTACATGAATTTTTAAATATTGGTCATAGTGTATATTCAAATAACGATTACAATAGTTTTGAACTTGCCAAAGTTCTTATTGAAAAACGTACACATTTTACCGGCTATATACAACAAAATAGAAAAACTTTACCGCAAGAGGTAGTTCAAATTGAATTAATGCTAGGAGAAAGTATTTGTAAATATGCCGATGACGTAATGATTGGTAAATGGAATGATACGAGAGATTGTACTTATATTTCTAACGAGTACAAAAATTATATGATTTTAATTAAAACTGAACAAAATGGAACTAAACTCATACCATTACCGATAAATCAAAGTAATATAAATATAAGAAAAAGACTAATTAAACAAAAACAATTGTTAACTTATTATCCATTAGAAAAGAATAATATTAGATGTCATGTCAAATTGTTTATACATTTATTGCAATTAATGGTAACAAATGCATATATTATATATAATCAATTTGTATGTAAAAATATATCACTAGATTATTTTCGTTTATTTATAATTGAAAGTATATTGATGAAACCTACCAACAAATTGTGTAAAATCCAATCATTATATACTACAGATCAAAAAAGTACTCATGTTGTGGATGTAATCAAATTAAAAAAAATCTATGGTAAGAGGAATAGAAAACGTTGCGATAGTTGCAAATCCAAAGGCATAATTAAATTCTCGAATTTCATCTGCAATGTATGCGAGGAAAAACCAATTTTCTGTACAGAATGTGTCAAAATAACTCATACAGTATAAATATTCAGTTGCTTTTTATTTTTTTAAAGAAGTGTACACATCATACATTTTTATCTATTTTTTATATTTTTATTTTTTTTAATTTTTTTTTATTTTCTATTTATGATATTTATTTATATCATTAATATAAATTTTTATTGAACGATGAAATAATATTTCTCAATTATAATAATATATGTAAAAATGATTTCTTTTTTTTTGTTTTTTTTTGTTTTTTTTTTGGGTTAATTTTTAAAGGATTTTATTTGAATTGACGACAAGTTCTGTAAAGAAAATAACACATAAATTTAGGATCAAAAATGAACAAGATTTTCTCGATTATTTGACAATTATTTTGTATAAAATAATTATTATTATTATTATATAATAAATATTCATATATTTGATCATATTACATATTATTTAAATAAAAATCTAAATAAACGCACGATATATGAATTCGCGTTGTAATGTTTAAATTAAATGTAAAAATGTACTATATTATTTAAATATTAGTTAGTTAATATTCTATCAAAACACGGAATATCTTTTTAAAATAAATATTAATTAATCTAAACTATTAATTGTTAAAGAGTGTACTTATACAAAAAAAAAGAAAGCTTCGAAAACAATATTAAACAATATTAAACAATATTCATTATTAAAAGTATAAATCAGTGAAACTATCGGTTTTGTTGATGTTACCATCATCTTTGAATGTAATGGTAATGTAAATAAGCCATAAATATCCGTTAGTATCTCACAATATTTTGTTTGAATATAATTTAATATACTCGACAGAGACGCCAAATATTAATGATTTATCTGATATAATCAACTAATAACCAATCACGTTACTACATGTGTATTTATGTTAATAATACGTCTTAGAGTTAGTATGTATTATTTCTTAAGTGTTTGTGTTCTAATTACATGGGTGTAATTATAAAAACAATAAGTTTGACTTTTTTAAATGTGTAAATTTCCATTGTTCTTTTTTTTTATTTTATTTTTTGTTGTTGTAATTTAGATTCTTTGCATTAATTTTTCAATTAACATGCGCAATTACAATAAAAATGTATCACGAACTTCCCATAAAAAAACAAAATCAAAATGTAAAAACTCAGATGAAGAACTTTTAAATTATTTAGATACTATTTTTCCCGACAAGTTTATGGGTGAGTTTTATTTCGATGATTTTTCAACAAATGTGCATTTCACAACAGTAATGATTTTTTTTTTTTGAAATATTTTAAATCTAGATCCAGACGAAGAAGTTATTTTAAAATCACTTGAGACAGAAACAATTACTACTGATTCTGAAAACTTGAACTCATTGAACAGTGATGATTCTGAATATTCTGACGATGTATTAAACGAAGAAAATATACAAGAATCTTTGACGTTTCAAGAACCAGAACCCCTTGAACTAGAACGAATTGTTTACGAACAAACAATCTATGATTTTCAGTATGATAATATTGCAACTCATTTGTTGAGACCCATTGAAGATCATTTGAAATCTCAGAAAGAATTAACCGATTTTATGACAAATGAATTATTTGAGAATGATAATATTAAAATTCAAGAAGATCATGCGTACTCATCGAATTCTAAGAAAGAGAACAACAAATTCAATGTTACGACAAATATTCATTGGACAAATGATTTGACATCAATGAAATTATTTTCATTTAAAAGATTACAACAATTGACACCAGTTGTTACGGGAAATCTTCCATTGAATTATTTTTTACATATATTAACGGACGATATTATAAACGAAATAATTATTCATACAAACAATTATGGCGTTAAAATGATGAAACGTCCAGAGATGATGAAACGTTATCGTATCAAGTCATGGAAAGAAGTTACGAAAGATGAAATACTTGTATTTATTGGATTAATTTTGTACATGGGAATTATCAGATTGAATCGTACGAATAATTATTGGAACGATAATACGATGTTCGGTTTAAATACGTTTACAATGAAAATGAGCAAAAAACGTTTTTCATTATTGTTAAGAGCTTTACATTTTGCAACGTATCAAAGCAAATATGAAATGTCATTGGACGAACAATTAAACAAAATAAGAAATATTTTCAATCTTTTTAATAAAAGAATGTCCGAAATTTATTATCCAGAACGTGAAATTATTGTGGACGAATCTTTTGTATTGTATCAAGGACAATTAATACTTCGTCAGTATGTAACAGATAAAGTTAATACATTTGGAAAAATATTGACTATAGCAACACCAACTGGTATTGTTTTAAAATGTTTAATACATACGGATAAATTGGATGATTATAATGAAAATACGAATTGTGAAAAGATTATGAAATTTTTACAAGAATATTTAAATGCCGGTCATAGCGTATACATGGACAATTATTATAATAGTTTTGAACTTGTAACACTTTTAACAGAAAATAAAACCCATTGTACCGGTATGTTAAGAACAAATAGAAACACATTGCCGGAAAATGTTATTCAAGCAAAATTAAATAAAGGTGAAAGTGTTTACAAATGTGCCAATGGTGTAATGATTGGCAAATGGAAAGATACGAGAGATTTTCTCTATATTTCTAATGAATATCAAAATGATACGGTATTAATCAAAGCTAAACGAAAAAACATGAAATTTATACCACTTCCAATAAAACAATGCAATACACACGCAAGAAGAATAAATAAGAAAGAACAATTGTTATCTCATTATCCATTGGAAAGAAAAAACATGAGATGGCCAATGAAATTGTTTATACATTTATTGCAATTAATTTTAGAAAATGCACGTCATCTGTACAATATGTTTTCATTACGTGATATGTCCATATACGATTTTCGTTTATCAATAATTAATAGTTTATTGAATACATGGAGTTATTGTCCAGAACTTGTATCATATAAGCCAAAAATAGGACTTGAACATTTGTTAATCAAAATGACACCATCAAGAGAATCCCAGAAGAACAAATCCCAGAAGGAATTATGCCAAAAATGTAACAAACACCAAGATACGGTTTACGTATGCAGCATCTGTGACGAATCACCCACTTATTGTTTCTATTGTTCAGAAATAGTACATGAAGTGTAATACATACTCATATATATATATATATATTTCTTTGAAATTTATTACACATAAAGTATAAACTATTCTATGTATTTCTTTTTCTTTTTTTCACAGATATCATTCAAATCTTCCATTAAGCACTAATAGCACAATTAAGACTTAAGACTCACTTTCTTGTCAGGGTCTGTTAGGCAACAGTCTCTCAATAAAATTAAAAATAAAAAATAATTTTACCAAGTGATGATATTAAATAATGAAATAAATATTAAACAGTATATAAATTAATAATAAAAAGTTACAAAAAAAAAGACTTTGTTAATGATTTGATAATTATTTTCTGTAAAATAAAATGAATACAAAAAAACCATCACCATAAGAGTATAATCTATTTGCAAGTATATTTTCACATGCATGCTAATTCATATAAGAATACTTGATATAAGGGAAAAGAAAGAAAATGAAAGAAATAGGAAAGGTTTGATGGTTCAATGGGTGAAATTCTAAGATAAGGTATACCTTCCTGTAAATATATAAAAATAATTAAAAAACATTATAAGGTAATTAGTTTCTATAAATAAGTATAAATATAATAATATAATAAATAAATAAATAAATATAATATAAATGCTATACATAAAAATTATCCCATATTTTAAGTTGTCAAAAATCACACAAAATAAACAAAATATTTCATTAAGATCGGTTCAGTAGTTTCAAAATTCATTGGATACCAACAATGTGATACTAAATTTTAAAGATATAAAATTTCATCCCTTCTTTTTCATTCTTTTTAAAGATAACACAAAATCCTTTCTCCCTTTTCACTCTCTGTCTGTCTCTCTCTCTCTCTCTCTTTTATAATTCTTTCTAATTATCTTTTAAACATTTGACATCGTTAAAAATCCTCTTTTGATTTCTCAATTATACCTCAATAATTCAAGAAGAATTAAGAAATAAGAAAAAGGTACGAGAAATAAAATGGTGAATTTTTATAGAAAGAGGTCGTAACGTTAACTTCGATGAAAATAAATAAAAAAGAATAACGTCGAGAGATTACGTTGTAATAGTTCTCTTTTTCTCTCTCTATCTATCTAACTCTCTCTCTCTCTCTCTCTCTTATATTTAAAAAGAAACAAACATATGGTAGAGGAAGAGATAAATGGTGAAGGAAGAGAAGAGGGAGAACAAGTAGAAGGATAAGAAATAGGAAGTGGAAGAGGACGAGTGGTAGAAAGAGGTAGCAAGAGGGAAGGAGGGAAGGGGGGTTAGGGGGATAAAATGAGGAGGATTTTCTGATAAGAAAAGTGAGAAAAGTGTAGAAGTAAAAATGTTACCTTTTATCGAATCTTCTTCTTCTTCTTCTTCTTCTTCTTCTTCTTCTTCTTCTTCCTCCTCCTACTTCATTTTGTTTGTTTGTTTTTTTTCTTCTTATTTTTTTGACTTTCATTTCCATGTTACATTCAGTACTGAACAAGAAGTATAAGAAGAAGAAGAAGAAGAATAAGAAGAAGACGAGTTAACTGTAGAAACATCACGTATAGAACTTAGTAATTAATGATAATTCGATTAAAAACAATTTAAAGTAAACTAGTGTTAGTGAGTGAATAAATAGTTGATTGAGAAACACTATACACTGGATAGAAAAGTTGATTACAATTGATTAATATTATTGAGACGTGCTCGGTTTTCTCGTTTCTCTTTCATTTCTATTCGTGGATCTTAACAGTTTTCAAGTGTATCTATTTTGTGTCTTCTGTACATAGACATTTTTATATCAATTTATTTCGATATGGTGTTTTAATTATTTCACATTCAATATGGTGTTTAATTATTTTTCTTTCTTTTTTTTTGCTTCCTTTTGCATTCAGTAAATTCTTTGTTTCTCTAATATACTTTCAACAAATTTCTTTTACTTTCAATCATTTGTTCAATTTTTATATATATATATATATAATATAATAATTTAAAATATAATAAAATTTATATAATAATTTAAAATAAAATCATTTATAATAAATATAATGATTCGTATAATATTATAATTTATATAAATTTATATATTTCATCTCGTAATATTATTTTTAATGCGTTTTGTTTATTATCATAAATCAAATATCATTTATCTTCGGATTTTTTATTTTTTATTTTTTAATTTTTTTTTTATAATCTAGACATTTCGAAAAAAATCTTTTTACTGTGTATACTTTCGTTATCTTAATCTTATTTTCCAAACTAATTGTGTTCTTCACTTAAAGTATCTTTCATTTACATTTCTTTCTCTCGTAGAAATAAAAAGTAACTTTAATAAGTGGACTTTTTTTATCTACATTTTTTTTTGTTAAATTATCGCGAGTGTGTTAGTGATTAATACGAACTTAGAACTTAGTAAGTGCGACGTTATTTCGTTTATCTGTTTTCAGTGTGTTCGACATAAAGATATGAGATAAAAAAAAAAAAAGTTCAAACAGGCAGCAGGCACAGATAAAGTATTTTATTAATCGTTTAAAACGAATAAATTGGTCTCTGGTGAAAAGAAGATAAACAAAAAAAAATATATATATATGTATATATATATTTTTTGAAACATTCAATTCCAATTCTACCAACAATCATCATCGTCATGAATGTAAGGAACACAAAGTTTAATTTTTTTTTTTTTTTAAATTAGAATAGATATTTATAATCTCGTTAAATAAATAATTGAGTAATTTATTTATAATACTTGTACATATATATATAATATATAAGTTAATGGTAAGTAATAATATATGTAAGAGTTATTATGTTAAATATAAATGATATTTAATAATTATATAATATTTTAATATTTATTACATATTAAATTAAATTTATTATTAAGTAATAATTAAAATGTAATATCTTATAAATATTAAATATAATAATATTACACACAAAATATTCAAATATAATATATTAAATTTAAATAAATAATATCAAAATAAAAAGATTAAATTAAATATATATATTAAATATATATATATATTTAATAATATAATATAATGATATTTAATAATTATATAAAATATTTTAATATTTATTAAATATTAAATTAAATTTATTATATTACAAAATATTCAAATATAACATATTCAATTTAAATAAGTATTATATTTAACCTAAATAATAATTTAATAATTTTGATATTCCTTACAATTACATATAAGATAAATACAAGATAATATATATCTTGTATCAATATCTAGGTTTAATACATCTGTATACATTGTCAATAAAGATAATGTTCTAAATTCGTATGGAGGAGTCATAACAGTGATTATCTCATAAAATGGAATGAAAAATTCCTACCATCTCATTTTTCTTACTATCATTTGACGATGAATATGATATTAATGTAGTACACAACATGCACGCATACATACGAATAAAAAATACAAAAAATCTGTTTTTTATTCATATATATATTATGTTTACCATAAAGTTCTGTCCGTTTTGACAAACACCGGGTTCAATTTTTCATCTTTAGGAAAAGCTTCAGAAAAATTTGTGCGAAAGTTGAGGGCAGCATGCATATGAAAATATTAACTTTTATTTTATTCTAAAAAAACGGAACACTCACATCAATATTTCCATTCCATTATTCGCATAATAATCATTTCATAATATATTAATATATATATATATATATTTTTTATAATAATTATACATATTATACTATAATATATTATATATAACACACTATGTTGAGCGTCACGCGAATTTTTAGGGAAATTTCCGTCAGGCCACAGGCGTTACATCCCTAATAGCACAAAATATTGAAAAATATTGAATACACGTATATTTAATATTAAAAAAAAGATTCAATTTTTAATATTAATTCGACACACGTATTCAATATTTTCCAATATTTTGTGCTATTAGGGTTTGTATTGAAAAACTGGTTTGAACGTGTCAGTCACCTGTGACTGACATGGCCTAAACGTAAAGTTTAGTGTCAGTCACCAATGACTGACGTGGCGCTCAACATGATAATATACTATAAAATAATATACTCATTTATACAAACACACACACACACACACACATACAATATAAAACGTATATAAAAGAAGACCAAAACGAAAAAAAAATAGAACAAAAATATACGAATGAATTAGAAGAGAGTAAGTAAGAACAAGCAAGCAAGTAGTAGTAGTAGTAATAGTAATAGTAGTAGTCGTAGTAGTGAAATAAAACGGGAATCACCGTGGGTACAATTATAAATATCGATTAGACTACCAACAGTGGGAGAGAAAAAGAGAAAGAGAGAGAGAGAGAGAAAGAGAGAGAGAGAGAGAGAGAGAGAATGAGTGAGAGGTAGAAGAAGTAAAAGAAGAAAAAAGGAAATTCTCCTCGTGTGGTTTCCATTTTGAGCGCGTGCGCGCAAATATAACACGAAGAGAAGACGCTTGCTTGCTTGCTTGCTTGCTTTGGCCGTGAGAGAGTGAAAAGCTAAAATGACGCGACGTTGGTTGGGAGGAGGAGGAGGAGGAGGAAAACATGGAAAAAGAGGGAAACATAGATAGATAGATAGAAGGAGAAGGAAATAATGTCGGTGGAGAAGGAGGTAGTATGAGTTTCAAAGAGGAGGAGGAGGAGGAGGAGGAGGAGGAGAAAGACAAGGGGGGTGGTGAAGGAGGACGAAGGTGAGAGTTTCTTTCGAAGAAGCACAGGACGTTGTCGATGTTCGAGACGATTTCACGTGTGCACAACGTTAAACACTCTCTCTCTCTCTCTCTCTTTCTCACTCTCTTTCTCTCTTGCTCTCTCTCTCTTTCTCTCTCTCCTTCTTTCTTTCTCTCTCTCTCTCTTTGTTTGTTTCTTTTTTCCTTTTTCTCTTTCTCTTTTCGTTTCGATCGATCCCCGAACGTCAACGTCAAAACCTCAACACACAACGAACAAGAAACAGGAACGTGATTTAGTGTTAGTGTGAAAAAGAAAAAGAAAGAAAGAGAGAAAGAGAGAGAGAGAGAGAGAGAGAGAGAGAGAGAGTGTGTGTGTGTGTGAGATTATCCTTGAGAAGGATGACTGGCACAACTGATCCTTTGGTAAGTGTCATTTTAATTTAAAAATCAACGTCCCTTTCTTTTTTTTTTCAAAATCATTCCTGTAATTAATAATAACCCTCTTGTGTGTCACATAGAAAAAGATAGATCGTATCGAAGGTGGATGAAAGGGGGTGTTGTACTTGTTGTTGACAAGTTAGATGAGAGAGAAAAAAGGGATGCAATGGGTTAAAGAATTATTTTATACACGTGGTGTTTGTATGCGTGTGTGTGTTTGGTATATAATTTAAAAGTAATTTGATTTTCGAATTTTTTTGTTTTGTTTATTTGTTGTTGTTGTCTAGTTCTTTGAGAAAGTTGTTTTATTATTTTTTTTTTTTTTGGAAATTCCATTTTTCGGATATTATATTTTTCTTTTTCTTTTTCTTCTTCTTCTTTTTTTTATTTGTTCGTTTTGTTCTGTTTGAGAGGTTATGTTTGGCGCGCGGGTGTACAACAACACACCACGAGACTACCTTTCGAAATCTCAACGATGCCGCGAGGTTAAAATCGAAAATACGCGCACGCGCTTATAATGTTCGCGCTTGCGCATTTTACAATGATTTTTCTTCCTATTTCTTTTTCTTTTTTTTTTTTTAATCTATTTGTTTTTTTTTTTTTTTAAGTAAAAGAAATATAAATTGATCGATCGATCGATCGATCGATCGTCCATCTTATTTTACGCGAGATTGATTTGAAAAATTACAAATGGCTTCTTGCGTAACTGTCGTTTGTTTTGTTTCTTTTTTTTCCATATACTTTTCTGATAATTTATGTTTTGATTTTGTTTATTTTTTTTTATTTATTTAATTATCTAATAACATTGAATAATTTCGTTTCGATTTGAATTGTTGTTATTGTTTTGATTTCATAATTCTAAGCGTTGTTAATATGATATTTGAATTTATGAAAATTCTCTTACAACCAAAGTGGCAAGAATTTCGAATGAAATACGGTCAACCCTAATTATAGAATTCGTCTATTTGAAGAAATAGAAAACGAGAGAGAAAGAGAGAGAGAGAGAGAGAGAGAGAGAAAGAGAGAGAGAGAAAGAGAGTAGAGAAGATATTATTTAATGTTTCCATATTTTACATTTTAATTTTATCTTTTATTATTTAAAATGTGATTTATATTTTAAAGAGATATAATACTCGGTGTAACGGATGATGATGATGTTGCTTCGACCGATCGATGCTACTTTTTAAAAATAGATTTATTGCAAATAGGTTAAAGCTTACCACTTCTTCTTTTTTTTCTCTTTCCCCTTTTTTACTTTTTTTTTTATTTTTTTTATTTCTATTAATAAAATTTCTATTTCTTTTTCTTTTCTCATTTTATTTCGCACAGTTTTATTACAATGATCAGTTTAATAACACACGACATTATTTATATGAAAAAATAATTATTTTTTTCTTTTTAAAATTTAACACATTATTTGTAGTGTTTTATATTTGTTTAAATAATTATTACATTTATTACATTTATTACATTCATTATATATTTATTATAACTTTTTCTTTTTGTATTTCTTTTGATTGTAATGTTTTCTAATTACTTCAATTTTATTAATTAATTTTTTTGTTATATTACTACAGTTATTAATGTTTCTTTAATTATAATGTTTTATAATAACTTTAATTATTCATTTATTTGTATTAACTTACTCATTATTAAAAATTACTATAATTATTAATTTTAGATGTAATATTTGAGAAACGTGAAAAAAACCCTCGTTTTATATATAACTTTAATTATTAATTTTAAATGAAATATTTGGGGATAGTGAAAATCTCGTTATATAATAACTTTAATTAAAAAATTATTATAATTATTAATGTTATATTTAATATTTGAGAAACGTGCAAATCTTGTTTAACATTATTTATTATTTAAATTACTGCAATTATTAATATTAAATTAAATATTTGAGAAACGTGAAACACTCGTTTTATTATAACCTTTATTATTAATTTATTTATATTATATTACTTATTATTACAAAATTATTATAATTATTAATGTTATCTTTAATATTTGGGAAACGTGAAAAATCTTATTTCATCTATTGACATTAATTATTATCAAATGTTATTGACAAATAAGTAAATTTAGAGTGATCTTTGAAGAGAAGGAAGAAGAATGATTTTGATTTATCGTCGATCAATTTGTTCATCCCTCTTGTCTAAAAATAGACAGAAAAAAAAAACAGCCAGTAGTGTTTCTATGTTGTCTTCCTGTCTCTACGTTGCTGTTACCTTTAAAAAGTACCTTTAATGCGATCTAGTTTATCACTTGTGACGTGGAAAAGTCTGTTATCCTTCAATTTTATATTTTACAACCCTATTTCTCCCATCCCATCCCTTCTCTTTCCTTCCCTTCATCTATTTCCACCACCCATCCTCATCCCCTCTCTTCACCTTCACCTTCAACCAAACTATTCCATAAAAATCATCTTCCTTTCCTTATTTTTTCTTTTTTTTTTTTTCTTTTATTATAATACTCGTTTCATGCCAATTTTCACGAAAGACAACTTGGCAAACATCGATTATTTTTTTTCTTCCCTTAAGATTAATGTTTTAAACTATGTAAGATAATAAACATGGCGGTGTCTCTTTCTTTCTCTTACTTTCTCTTTTTATTTTGTAATGTCTTATCACGTAAAAGCATATATTTTTATAGGACTATGGTATAGGGCTTCTTTTTTTTTTTTTTTTTTTTATATTTTATAGTTACCTTTTTTTCTTTTTCTTCTTCATCTTGTCCTAGCACACGTATTCTCTCTCCCTGCTTCTTTAACGTCTCACTGAATTTCACATTTTATTCTTTAAAATATTCCTGTAATATCCCATTCTCTTCTATCTTATTTTTTTATGGGATAAAAATATTTCTTTTTCCTCGTAATACAGAATGTGTAGGGTTTGTCTTTCTTACTTTCAAACAAATTATTTTCTTAAGAGGTTCTTGTAAAAAAACTGTGTGTTTATAAAAAATTGATACCTCATTATGTGTTTTATTATTATTTGTATGACATTAAAGTGATACAATAATTTATTTCTGATAAATTATTCCATTTATTATTCTATGTTTTGTTCGATTAAGTGTTTGTTTATATTCCAATAAAAGAATAAGAAATAGAGAGAGAGAGAGAGAGAGAGAGAGAGAGAGAGAGAAAGAGAAGTGGGGAAGGGTAGAAAGAAGAAACATTTTATCAGCTGGTTAGATTAGATTAGAAAATACGTCATCGATATGTTCAATGTATCTCGAATTACTATTTTTTTTTTTGTAGACATTCGATCTCAATTTGGTTCACCGAATGATCGATCATTTTGATTGAATATTTTTATTCTGATTCTATAATTAGAATAATTAAAACAATAATAATATAATAATAATAATAATAATAATAATAATAATAATAATAATAATAATAATAATAATAATAATATTTATTGTTTTGTTTTCAGCTCGATTTACCCAAGGAAACACCAAAAAGTGAAACATCACAACATACGATCATAGAAAAGTCCAATTTTTCCCAAAGAACACGTTGGAGACAATGGCTAGCTTCTATCTCAGGTTTGTGTTCAATGTTTATTTATAAATTATATTATATTTCATTATTTATAATAATAATTAGATTAATAATTAAAATATAAAATGTATAATATTATATGTAATTATATTTTTATACTGAAAAAAAAAACAAAAACAAACAAACAAACAAACAAACATGACGTAAACAAGAGTGTACAAATATAAACTAAAAGAAATAAAAAAAAAAATATTATTTTAAGAATAAATCTATGAACGATTATATTTAATTATTTGTAATAATAAAAATGATAATATAATTAAAATATAATAAATATAATTATATATAATTAATATAATATAAAACATTATATATTAAGAATAAACTAATAAACGAGAATATTCGTGATACAACTTTTACAGCAACCCTATCGATGGTAGCAGTTGGAACGGTTTATGGTTGGACCACAACGAGTCTATCAAAATTAATGTCAAAGGATAGCGATGCACCGATGAGAATAACCGAAGACGAATCATCGTGGATAGTTTCGTTGACAGTTATCGGTTCAATGATTGGTCCATTTTTGGGTGCATACTTGGCCGACAGATATGGCAGAAAAAGATGTTTATTATTGTCAAGCGGTTTTTACATAGCCGGTTGGACTATAGTATTTTTTGCAACATCGGTATCAGCATTATACGTCGCAAGAGTTATATTGGGAATTGGTGTTGGTGTATCGTACACGACCAATCCGATGTACGTGTCAGAAGTGGCAGATGTTAATATCAGAGGAGCATTGGGTACATTGATAGCAGTCAACGTTTTCACCGGATCATTGTTAACATGTAGCATAGGACCATGGATCTCATATCGTTCATTGGTAATCGTTTTATTGACCATACCAATTCTATTCATCGTCACGTTCATCTGGTTCCCGGAGAGTCCACATTTCTTAGCGGCACGTGGTCGCAAAACCGAAGCCTCAAGATCATTGGCATTCTTCAAAGGTATACGAGATCAGGACGAAGCTAGACGAGAATTGGAATTAGCATTGCAAGCTGGTTCCAACGAGGACTCCAAGGATAACAACAAACTGGCATTAGATAATAACGAAGTTATCGGTGCACCAACTACTTCTTCATCTATTTCTAATTCCTCCTCAATCAGTGTTAACAACAACAATAACAACAACAACAATAGAATTAACGAAGAACATGGTCTGAAGATTGTCATGAACAAACTCAAATTAATGTTATTACCAACCAATAGTCGTGCACTTTGCATAATACTCGGTTTAATAGCTGCACAACAATTAAGTGGTAATTTCAGTACGATACAATATTTAGAAGTATTGTTCAAACGTTCATCTGTAGGCATTGATTCTAACATTGCTACGATACTCGTATTAGCCGTTGGTTTAGTGTCAGGTGCTTGTTCTACTGCAACTGTTGAAGGTGCAGGAAGAAGACCATTACTTATATTCTCGACGATAGGATCGTCCATTACATTGGCCATTCTTGCCATTTATTTGATGTTGGATGCTAGAAAAGTTGACGTATCTTCCGCCAATTTTCTTCCAGTCGCTGTTGTTATATTATTTCAAGTTGCATTTCAAATAGGATTGGGTACGTTACCCAACGCACTGATCGGTGAACTTTTTCCAACCGAAGTTAAAGGTGTAGCCGGTGCAATTGTTACGGTGTTCGACGGTGTACTTGGTTTTGCCGTATCGAAATTGTATCAAGTGATAGGTGACATATTAGGTGCTTATGCAGTTTATTATTTCTTTTCTGCATCCTGTTTATTGGCATTCTTAATGGTAACCTTTCTATTACCGGAAACCAAAGGTAGAACGTTCCGTGAGATTCAACGATTATTGGCTGGTAATTATAATAATAATCAAAATAATAACAATAATATTATTACTTCGAGAAAATTATCGTCGTCTCGTCGATTGGACCAATTGGAAGATGCAATTAATGCGTGACGGAAGGATTTGCACCGTGGCCATATTTTGACTCGGTGCTTTAAACAAATATTTTTTTTAATTATTATTGACGATGATAGACAATCGATCAATTTGTTTTTTCATCATAGTTATTTAAAGAATCCATCGTATTGTTCGTTTGTTAATAAAAATATCTTTTCCAAAAACTATTCGTCTTGTTTTTAATCAACATATACATATACACCACCTAAGCTAATATTTATTAATATAAAGTTAATTATACTCGTGAATTTTATAAAATCGATATTGTATTTATGACGAACAAGAAGAAGAAGATGGGGATTGAAATCATTTCATAAATAACTTTCTTCAAACTGTTTTATTATATCGGTTTTGAAGTTTAATTCTTACGAGTATCGGATAAATATTGCAAGCGTTTAATATGTAATAAGATTTTTGTTAAATAACAATCTTGATCGTGGTCTTTTTTAATTGATCAGGTAACAACATGGAATCAAAACTTATGTTCAATTTTGTTTCTTTATTATTGTATGCATATATATTATATAAATATATATTTCTATATATATTTATTTAAAATGTAATTTTTCTTTGTTATATTTCTATTTCTTTTTTCGATAGTCACAAAACCTTTTGAAAATCTTACAAAATCCAAACCTATTATCAACTTTAATTTTATCCTATGAGATGTAAACACATTTATACTATTTTTTATATCTTAATAATAATAATAATGTAAAAATAAAAAAGAAATAAAAACAAAAATAAACCATTAAATTATAATCTCAATTATTTCAGTAAAATAATAAATTTGAATTTTTAATGTTGAATTTGTTTGAAATAAATAAAAAAAAAAACATGTGTGCATATCACACAAGTTGAAAGTGAAACCTTCAAATAAACAAGTTTCGAGGTTGATTTATAATATACTATTATTTGTACTTTTAATTTGTAATTATTTGTTTAATTATTAATTTAATTATAAAAATATGCACGCCTGTAGGTATGCAACCCTCCAGACACACTTTGAAAATGTTGCTTGCAAGCGCCATCTACTGGGACGGAATTTTTTTGCACTCAAAACTGTTTATACACGTATGTATGACGGGTTGCCTATCTTTCGGGCAGAACAAAAATTCCGTCCCGACAGATGACGCTCGCAAGCAACATTTTCAAAGTGTGTCTGGAGGGTTGCATTTACATAGGCGCGCATTTTTATAATAATTACACAGAAAGTAAATAATAAAACACTTTAACAAATGTTTGCAAATCAAATATTTTTTTATAAATAATTATAAATATTGAACTCTAATATTGTAATTAATTTATGCATATTTTTAGAATAATATTTAGTATTTTATATGAAATAAAAATAGAAATAGAAATAAGGGAATAAATAAATAGAACAAAAAAAAAATCACTTCCATTCTAAAGTAGTTATCTCTTGAAAATCCCATAGAACTATAATCTCAATTACTTCAAGTTAAAATACTGAAATACAAAGAAAGAAAGGTAACAGATGCAACATGAGCAACAATATTCCTGATTGCAGAAAGAGAATTTACTTCAATACGTAGTCCAGATATAATGATAATGATCAGGAAATGATATCCCTCTTTCTCTCCCTCTCCCTTCATCTCTCTTTCTATCTCTCTCTTTCTGTTTTAGAGAAGTTGAAATCTGGGATAACGAACGAAACAGGGGAAAAAGCGGAAATTGTCTGTACGAAGGGATAGAAAGTTTAATTAAATTGTGTCAGTTAGCTCGAAGGAAGTGGATATGTATGAGTGATAAAAGAAAGGGAAGAGGGATGGGTTATTTTTGGGTGAATGGTTGGTTCTTGAGGATGTGAGAATGGGGATGGGGGTGGTATAGAAAATAAAAGTAACATTAAAATATTATTTTTTTTTGAAAGTTTCACTTATAACACGTGTGATCTGAACACATGTTGTTTTTTTTATTTATTTAATACGGAACGTGTTAAAATAAAGGTAACACAGTTCTTCTTTGACTACTTGATTTCTCAATGATTGTTTTGTTAACCGGAAATCAAGACATTGAAGATGCTTTATCGATATACGTCGTCATAGTCCTTGTGTTGTTGTTAAAGTGGTAGTGCTTTACTACGTTTATAAGCGAATATTAAGTTACCTTTGTCAGACTTCGGATATTAATAAAGGGGGACACACACATAGTTGCCCTACGGCGACATGTAATTTGTGATTTCAAAGGATAATGAGATCGAATGTATATACATGCATAAATGTATTTAACAGTATATATATATGTATTACATAGATGTAATATATACTGGTTGTTTCAAATCTAAAATAAATGGTTTTCATTTCATAACTAATCTCTTGCTGAACGTTAGAAAATTTTATTTCCACAAATATATGTAATATATAATATATTATTATATGTACTTGAGATCAAAAGAAATAGTCTGATATTGATAGGATTATGCGATAGTATTAGATATTTAAAATCCTTCGTAACGAGATTCACTATTACTTCAATATATAAGGATAGGATGTACATTCTCTCGCAAGAATTTATTCCTTGCATAAACTTAAATAATAATATATTATTATTTATTATATAATTTATATTATGTGATATTTGTTTTTTTTTGCAATTTTGCATTAGTGATTATTGCAAATAAAATTGCTGCAAAATACAAGTATACTCTACTATATATATATATATATATATACATACTAGTTATATACGTGTATGTTTCCACAAATAATATAAAAACAATAATATAAAATTATGCCAATATCGAATGCACTTTTACATTAAAAAAAAAAGAAAAAGAAAAAGCAGATAAGATAGAAATGTTCTTTTTTTCCCCCCCTTCTTTTTTTCATACTCATAAATGAAAATAAAAATAAATGAAAAAAAAAAAAAAAAAAAAAAACAAGGAAAAATTAGAAAAAGAAAGATAGGACAATTACTTGAAAAGAGAATATGCATTTGGAACGCTCTCACTTTAATTGCAAGAAAAGGAAGAAAGTGCAAAAGAAGGAGGAGGAAGAGGAGGAGGTGTAGAACTCTTTCTACCCCTCTGGTAGAACTTTCGTAGGGTGGTGTACATATCTAAAGGGGGTAAAAGCAACGTAAAAATGTTGAAAGGTGATGGTGTTGGTGATGGTGGTGGTGAAAGGCTTAGTGTATATTCGATTCGGAAAAGATATTACGTATTTTAAATCGGTGAATGTGTCTTGCACGATTACCAACCTAAGAGTCTTACCCTACTATCATTTGGTAACGTTACTTTTCATTAAATGTTTCTATCCCCTTTTCTCATTTTATCCAAATCGATAAATAAAAAAAAAAAAAAAACAAGAAAAAAAGAATAACGTTTTAAAACATTACAAAAAAAGACAAAAAGAAAAATTGAAAATCAATTTAAACCCATTGACTGGCAGACATATTTAGAGCGAGCGTCTTGCCTTAAATTTGTAAAAATATAATAATATTAAGTTACTGATATAATAATGTAATGATATTTACAATAATTAATAATTCAATTTTTTTTACACCATATAAATGTTTTATTTTTCAACTTTTTAAATAATTCTTAACGCAAATAATCATTCGTAATTAAGGGGACCTTCTACTTTGCAATTATAAAAAATTTTTTTTTTTTTTTTACATTTTTCGAATGTATATATATGTAGAAATATTGTGTTAAAATTTCAAAAAGATCCGATGTCTCTAACTACATTTTTGGTGCCTGAACGTAACTACCTCGGACCGCTTTCCTGAGCGTTCGGCGCGCACGGACGACTCTTATCTTGTTCAATCCCTTTGTCCTTCATTGTTTATTCAAGCAGTTTTTTTTATTGTAATCTGTATAATCCTTCGTATTGTCAGGTATATTTTTCGGGGGATCAGACATAGAGAAATATATAACTGTCTGAAGATGATGATATATAGATTATTAAATTATGATGATGTTAATGGGCTAATAATTTGAATAAAACGTGGCCCATTGCTGGGCCCATTAATCGGCCAATGATCAACTACCATTAATGGGCCGATAATAAATGCCGGTAATGGGCCGATAATAAATGCCGGTAATGGGCCGATAATAAATGCCGGTAATGGGCCGATAATAATTGCCGGTAATGGGCCGATAATAATTGCCGGTAATGGGCCGATAATAATTGCCGGTAATGGGCCGATAATAAATGCCGGTAATGGGCCGATAATAAATGCCGGTAATGGGCCGATAATAAATGCCGGTAATGGGCCGATAATAAATGCCGGTAATGGGCCGATAATAAATGCCGGTAATGGGCCGATAATAAATGCCGGTAATGGGCCGATAATAAATGCCGGTAATGGGCCGATAATAAATGCCGGTAATGGGCCGATAATAAATGCCGGTAATGGGCCGATAATAAATGCCGGTAATGGGCCGATAATAAATGCCGGTAATGGGCCGATAATAAATGCCATTAATGGGCCGATAATAATTGCCATTAATGGGCCGATAATAATTGCCATTAATGGGCCGATAATAATTGCCATTAATGGGCCGATAATAACTACCATTACTTTTATGTTTCAGGTAAGCTATTCTCAAGTTCTGATGGAGCTACCAAAGCACTAAAGTTTTAAGGTGTTTTTTTATACTACTGTTTTTGCAATAAAAAATTAATTAAAATGAAAAAATAAAAATTCATTTATATAGTTTAAGACTCAATTTAACAAACCCAACAACTTTTAGATCGATATCTTTTATAGTTATCTTGGAAAAAATTCGCGAAAATAGCCTTTTTTTTAGGTGCTCAGAGTAGAAGGTCCCCTTAATCTACAATTGCAATACATAATACTACGAGATATCTCGTAGTTGGCAGTCAATGGGGTAAATTTATTATATAATTTATTCAGAATTAAATTGTTTGTCAAAAATTGTATAAAAATTATTTTACCTTCAACCCTTTTTTTTTTTTCTTATATGAGAAACCTTTTTTTTTTTCTATTCGTTTGTTTGTTTGTTATTTTCTTTCTTTTTTTATATTATATATCTCACTCGTTTTTTTCTCTCAGTTCGTTTATTTTTCTTTTGTAAAGACAATCAATTTGTTCAGCGAACAGTTATGAAAAGTAAAAGAAAAGAAAATAATAGAAAAAGGAAAAAAAAGAATTAAAAAAGAAAAACTAGATGAAAAGGATTTTTAAAAACAATAAAAAAAAAAAATATTTTAATGGTAAGAAAAAGAACAATTTAACGAATTTTTTAATGAAAAGCAACAAAGAGAAAAAGGGGGTAAGTTCTTGTAAAAAACAAAAAAAAAGAAAAGGAAGATAAAGATTTAAAAGTTACCCATCCAACCCCACGAGTATTTTTCTTTCTTTTTTTTTTTTTTTTGGTTATTTTCTTTCTTCAATTCGTCTTAACAAACAAAATAAAATAAAAAAACAAAAAAAAAGAAATGCCTCGTTTATCTCAACTCAGGCCACCTCCAATTTCCCCTAGCAAGGATCAAGTATTTGAGGGGATGAAGGGTTGAAGGGGTTGAAGAGAGAAGTAAGGGAGGAAAGGGAGAGTAGAAGGGTGAAGGGGTGCCTCTGATGGTCTCGTTTTATGGCGTCCTACGAACGTTAATTCTCAGCTAGAGTTCTAATCCAAATCGCATCTCTAACAGCCAATCGCTATCGTAAATTTTATATTCCACCATGGGAAAAAAAACTCGCGCTTTTTCTACTTTATTTTTGTTTTTGCTTTTTTTCTCTTTTAATTCTTGTCCTTAGTTTTTTTTTTTTTTTATTTTATTTCGCGAAAAAGTTGTTCTTATCGGTGAAACGACGTTTTTTTTTTTTAGGATCCCCCATGCACACCATTGATTAGTTTTTTGTTTGTTTGTTTGTTTGTTCTTGTATTTTATTTTATTTTATTATTATTATTATTATTTTTTTTTTTTATAGTAATGCAAAGTATTCAATAATATTAACGTGTGCATAAATAAATGGAATCGTGTATGTTTGTGTGTATAAATAATAAATGGAAACGTGTTACATGTTAAAATTATAAATAAATTAGGTAAAGAAAAATCTTCACATTACAAATGTTTAAATTATATCATTCTTTTATTTTGTTATTTTTCTTTTTTTTTTTCTTACACGTTGCTAACTCTTATTTAGAGAGCACGTTTGTTAATTTATCGTTAAAAATTGTCAATGCATATCAAGAGAAATTAGAATGAGGGAGAGAAAGAGAGAAGATAAATTAATGCAGATTGATGGCTAAATACAGGGTGGACTGAAGTTGTGTGTTAGTTTTTTTTTCTTTTTTCTTTTTTAAATTATAATAATAAATCAATATATGCATATTAGCTTGACCAATAAATCAGTGGAATTTTTAGCACCGAGTTTTTTATAGGTACTCATATATATATATATATTTATATTTATATTTATATTGATTATAATATCATGTGGTTTGATTATAAATTATATTATTTTATAAATTACTTTTTAAATATATGAATAATATTTAAATATTATATATTATAATATTATTATTATATTATTTTATTTGATTTTATTTTATTTATATATATATATATATATATATATATAAATAATTTAATTTTACATAATATAATATAATATAAATTAATTTTATAATAATTAAATTTTATAATTATATATATATAATAATAATAATAATAATAATAATAATAATAATAATAATAATAATAATAATAATAATAATAATAAATTAAATATAAATAAAAATAAATAAATTATTTTATAAATAATTGTAAATAATATAATATAAATTTATATATTGTACCTATACATATTTGTATATTATACTATATATGTTTTGTTTTTAAAATAATAAATTGTTAATAATTATAATAGAATTTATTTTCTATCGTAAAATCAAAATTAAAATTGAGTTTTCTGTTATTTTCTATTATTTTATTTGATTTTATTTTATTTATATGTATATATCATAAATAATTGTTAATATTGAAAATTCGTTAAAAAAAAAAAGAAAAGTAATTGAGAAATGCATCGGTGCATCGGTGCATCGGTGCATCGGTGCATCGATACTAAATCAATCAAAACGATTTTAACGTGAAACATCCTAAATGAATAACTCAACATTTGAATCATACTATCATCGATATTAAATAATTCTCTTTTTTTTTATTAAAATATTGTATTATTTTATTTGAATATAATGTATAAGGAATAACAAACTTTTTAGTTGATAATTTAATACAATATTGTGTATATCATCTTTGACTGTAAATATACAAATCTTTAAATACCTTTATGTATGTTCACGTTGAAACTTACTAATTAATTGCATCAAAGGTATAAACTTAAATCAAAGTGAAATAGAGAAGAGAAAACATTAGAAATAGGTTATTTTCATGATAGACAATCGTTGAAACATGGATACAGTAACAAGAATAAGAACAATGAAATAAATTTCAACGGATGTTACGTGTCTTTATCTTTAACAAAGTGAAATTTCAAAAGCATCCGAATAGAAATTGCCACTCTCTCTCTCTTTCTCTTTCTCTCTCTCTCTCTTTCTCTGTGTGTGTGTTTTGCTTTCAACGTGAAATGAGAAATAACAAGTTCAAACTTTGAATTGGTGCTTGTATTTTCACATGTTAGTTGTATATTATACAGGGTGATCTAAATAATAAATTTTGATATCAAATAATATCAAACGTTTGATCAATTTAAATAAATATAATTAAATGTTTCAATGAAATTATTTTTAGAAATTTGTTCATCAATCCATAATATGATTAAAATCAAATTAATAGTTCAAATAATTAATTAATAATTAGTATTATATATATAGTTTAATAAAAAAATAAATAACAGTTTATCATAGTAATAATTAATTAAGCAAATAATAAATATAAAAATACTATTAATAATTTATTTGATAAAATTGACATATACAAATTTACGATTTAGAATTTAAAATAATATAAAGTGTTCGAAGAGAAAATTCTTTTAGAAATTTTGTTAATTTTATTTATTTGTTCATTAATTTTTATTAAATAAGTTAATTAATTTTTTTTTATTAATTTGTTTTATTAATTTTATTAGCTGTTTATGATTGAACAAATATTGTTATTGGAAAATAACATGATTAAATTTAAATAAAAAAATAAAAAAAAAAAAAACAAATGGTTGGTTGTGTATATCGATATGCTAAAAAAAAAAAAAAAAAACGTTTGTTATTTAAAGTAACTTTCGTTGAAATTAAAGTAATTTTACTTTTTGATCACAGTATGTGGTTTTTTTTTTTTATTGAAATAAATTCTGATCTTTGAAATTTAAGGAACAATTATATTATAGATAATAGTTGAAAATTTGAAATAACTCTTTACAAATTGACGAATCATAAATGTTTCGTTGAAAAAAAGTTACTGTATACTTCGATCATGTCAGAGAGACTGTAGTTATGTATATAGGACATGTAATATATAAATTGAAAGAAGGAATGTATATAACGTTATAATCAATGTATATATATATATATATATATATATATATATATATATTATATATAAAATGTAACGTGATAGTAAAGGTTAAAACTTTTTTAAAGTTATGTTTTAGGAAATTTTTGACATTTTTTATGAAAAAAGAAAAAAAAATGAAAAAAAAAACTATACAAAGTTTACTTTTAATTTAAAATTATTTAATTACACATTTAAACTTTGATATTTTAATATATTAAAGTTCATATTTCAACTCAATCTTTTTAATTAATTATTTATTCAATAAACTTCACGAGATAGTGTTTATTTTTCAAGAAATGAAACATCTAATTATAAAATAATATTATAAATATAAACTTCGAATTGTACAAATTAACATAAAAAAAAAACCAAATATAAAATTGTGTTTTAATAAATTAATTATTAAATATATATTTCATAAATTATTATTATGTATATTATTACTTAATAATTGATCGATCTATAATGAATTATTTCAAATTAAATATGAAATTAAAAGAAATTAAGAAAAAAAGGTAGGAAATAAAAGATTAAAAAAAACAATAAAAAAAAAAAAAAAAAAAAATAAAATTAAATATTAAACGTTGACGATAAAAGTAAAGTGAAAAAGGGTTAGTTCGACACATAAATGCAACCAACTAACCCCCCTTTAAATATCGACCCACCCTGTATATAAATCGATATACACGTCGACGAGATTATAGGTTAAAAGGTCCCTGCTAAAAGCAAAGTGCGCAAGCCACGCATCTCTCTACCCCTTTCTCTTTCTCTCTCTTTCTCTCTCTCTGATGCACCCCCTATTTCGAAAAATCAACTAACAAGAAAGAGAGAGAGAAAGAGAGAGATACTCTTTCGATATTAACCGGCTAGACGTGGGTGGGATTTTTTTGTATTTTTTTTTTCTCGTACCAACCTTCAAAGATTATATTTTTTGTCTTCATTATCCTCTTCTTCTTTTTCTTCTTCTTCTTCTTTTTTATTCCTCATTCCCACCCCTTGTCTTCTTGCTTTATTTCTTTCTTTTTTTTTCTTTTTTTAATAATTTGCTCGATATATATTTTTTTGCTCATCATTTTCCAAGATTAAAAAAAGGAAAAAATAAAAAATAAAAATGACAAAGCATAAACTTTGAAATATTTTAATAACTACGATTATAAAATGATATAAGGGTTGAAATTGATATTCGATCTACTATGATGTACTTCTACTACGTTGAATAATTATTTTTCAAAGGGGATTTTTTTTTTTTTTAATGAGCTACGGTTGACATAATATTTATTATTATTATTATTATATTTATTACGTTTTTTTTTTTATAAGAATAAATTATTCTTTAGTTTTTATATATTATCTTTTATTATTTATGATACATTATATTTATTATTAGATTAATTATTAGATTTTGGATGTTTAAAATAAATAATCCTTTACTTTGTTCTCTTAGAGGATTGTAAGATAGAAGGCAAGGGAAAGAAATAATTCGATTTATTTATCAAAGATTTTCCAAGACATTGATAACTTTTGACGTGATACGATTTTTCTTCTTCGATTATATATTGCGAAATATTTCGAGAACGAGCCAACGTTAGAAAATTCTTAGAGACACGAACGAGGTATACGTATCTCTCCTAGAATTTAATTTTCTTTTGAAGTGTCTCTCTCTCCTTTCTCTACCCCTCTCTCTCTCTCTCTCTCTCTCTCTCTTTACATAATATAATAAAAAGATCTCGTATTTAAATGTGTTTTATCTTAAAAATCAACATTTCGTATATATATTTAGTCAATTTAAATTTTATAACATAATTAAATATTAAATTTATACTTGGAAATACATAAACTATAAAAAGATGATTAGTTTAAAAATGATAATATTAAAATTTAAGAATTTTAAATTCATTCAAATCAATACAATTAAATAATAAATTTATTAAAAAAAAAAAAAAAAAAATAAAAAGATTCGTATTATAAAATATTTCGAATATAAAATTATTAAGTAGTCAATGACTATGAGTTTTGTGTTGTGTGTGTGTGTGTGCGTGTGTGACTGATTTACAAATAAACTTTTTACAAAATAATTATCTAACATCCTAAAATGTGTGAACAAAACATCCCTTAGAAAAAGATAATCTAAAATTTTCAAGATAACTACATTTAAAATCTAATCAATTAAAGATAATATTAAAAATTGTAATATTATATTAATTAATATTAATTATAATTAATAAATTTTAAAATAATAATATTATTATTATTATTATTAAATTATTAAAATATTAATAATTCGTTATAATGTAAATAAAAAAACTTATTAATTCAATACTTGTTTAGAACAATTCGATGTCTTCGTTAAACGCGAGAGAATGCGTTTCGCAAAGGTTAAGAAAGTTTCGTTTGAACGGGGGTGTGTATAGGGGTGTAAGGGGGTAGTTAGAAGGAAGAGATTGGAACGTTATCATAGCTAACCCCCTTGTGGTTTTCGCACAATTTGCGAATTTAGTTAACTTTCTAAACTATTACAATCTAAATACACACATCTATATATAATATCTATGCACACATATCTATGTACAAATATCTATGTAAACATATGTATGTGTACATATCCAAATATACATATATATACATATAGCAATGAAGAAACACACAAAAGCGGATAAAGTTATCTCTAATCGGAAACGATTTGGAGAATTTCTATCTTTCTATCTTTCTCTTTGCTCACGCGTTAGATTTAAATTCCAATTTCCAACCCTTGGAACTTATGTACATATCTAAGTTTAAATATATATATATGTATATCCAAGTTTGTATATAGGTATGTGGTGGGCATATGTGTGTATGTGTTTGTGTGTGCATATAGAGAAGGATTTATTCTGGGCACGAAGTGTAAGCGATAAGAGTGTGTATATCCTTTAACAGGACTACACCTTTCTCTCGAATAACACAGCACGTAGTAAATGTATATATATATATATATATATATATATATATGGGTGTGTATGTGTTTGTATGTATGTATGTATGTATATATATGTAAAAAGAAAGAAGGATTGAGAGTAAAAGAGAGAAAGAGATATGTGTATTTATTTTAAGTAGTGGAAAATAGTAAATGTATATATATATAGGTGTTTGCGTTTGTGTGTATGTATAGAGAAATAAAGAAGGATTGGGGGTAAAAAGAGAGAAAGAGATATGTGTATATATATTTTAAGTAGTGGAGAAAGCATGAAAGAAGAGAATGAGAAAAACGATTGCCCTCTTGTGGCGTTAACAATGCGTTCAAAAACAGAAACCTTTGTCAACTTAAAAAGCATCTTCTTTTTTTATTTTTTGGTTTTTTTTTTTTTGTATAATTCTACTTATTCTTGTTTTTTTGTTCTTTCTCTTAGTTTCTATTTTTTTTTCTTTCTTTTTTTACAAGTCAAAATTATCCAATTAATTACCCACCGTAACCCTAATTTTTTTCTTTTTCTTTTTTGTTTGGTTTTGTTTTGTTTTTGGTTCTAGTTTTGAAATAATGGAGAATATGTAAAAAATGTAGATTTTAATTTAGAAATTTTCAACTAAACGATGTTTATCTTGAAATCATTTTGAAATGTTCTATTAAATAAAAAATAAATAAAAAGAAGAAAGCAGAAAAGTATGTAAATGAATAATTGTACATGTTTAATTTTTACACAATATTTTCTACAAAATGTACATGTTATTTTGTTTTACAGTATTTTAATAAAATAAAAAATGAACATTCCATTAATTAGAATATGTTGCAAAATATAATAAATAAATAATTTCACAATTAAAATCTCTTTTCTCCCTTTTATAAAAATAGAATTCATATAAGGTAAAATCTGTATAATAGGGATTTGAGGTACTGCGTTATAAGGGATCCCTCTACTGTACTTAGTTGGTCCTCTTTTGCATATTATAATGCTTTTTGAACAGATTTGGTATACTCAACGTTAGACCACAATTTCGTTATCATTTATGTCATATGATATTTTTCTTCAAAATAAAATCTTCTTCTCTTTATTTTTATAATATATAAATATATATGATATGAATTAAACTAATCTTAATATAAATATCAGGATCATATCCTGTATATCCTGATTTTTAGACAGCAACCTCACGAGCTGAGTAATTTATTGATTTATTGACCGAATAAATGCATGCATTGGCTAAATTGATTCTTTTCATTGAACACGAGACATTGGTATTTTCAATTAAAAAAAAAAAAAAAAAAAAAAAAAAAACACACACACACATAGAAATAAAGAAGAAAGAGTTAAAAAGTAGAAAAGGTAGTAGGTGTAGAGGAGAGTAGGGGGAGGTTATATGGTATAGTACAGTGAATGGTGAAAAGGCGGGATTTTCATCGTCCGTCGGGTATACACTATGGGGAGGGATTTCGTTTAACGCACGATGGCTTTACACGAGCTTACATAATGTACTCTTTCTCTCCTCGGTGGGTTCTCTATACAAACGAAGGGCAGCAGACCTGGAAAAGGGAGGACAGACAGGGTGGGGAGAGTTGCTTGATGCAAGTTCCGTAAACCAATGTCTGTCTGGGTGAGGGAGATGAGGGGGTATACGCAATGTGGGAATCATGTATATGCATGTATGTTATTCCCAACTGTATATATGTGTGTGTGTATATATAGGAAGAAAAAAAGAAAATGAAGAATGAAGAAAAAATAAAAAAGATGGAGGAGAAGAAAAGGGGGAGAGAAACGGGTACGCCATCGTTAAAACGGTCCAATGGTTGGCTCAACACTTTTCCACCCTTCCTATATTTTTCCACGTCCCTTTTTCGGTTGGTTATTTTCTTCTACGTGGTAGGTAGGAAGGTAACAAACGAAAGAGAAGGAATCCTCATCCATATACGTCTTTGTTTTAACCTTCCCTTTTATTTATTATTTATCTTTGTCTCGTAGTACTTTTCTTTTTATTTTTTTTTTATTTCCGATGACCATTCTCACCTAGGCCATTTTGTTAACTCTTCTTCTTCTTCTTCTTTTACCTTTCTTTTTGTTTGTTTGTTTGTTTGTTTCCTCGTCTCGTTTTATCTTCAATTTTTGATAGGGAAATACAAAGAGAAAGAGAAAGAAAATTTACTTGGTTGTTTGCTTGCTTTCTTACTTGCAAATAGAAAGGAAAAGTTCTAAGGTTTCAACCACAAAGACTATTCTTCTTTTTCTTCTTTCTCTTGTATATTTCGGCCATTTTGTAAAAGAAGGAGTGTTTAAACGTTAGTAACTTTTAAATTCGTTTTCGCAAACTGCTGCTCCTCCTCCAACTCACCCTAACCTCATCTCTCTCTCTCTCTCTCTCTTTCTCTCCTATTTCGAGTTTAATCGTTTTCAAAAGCGTTTTTACTCTCTTGGGAATTTACCTCTTTTAAGTTTTACCACTAGGATAAAATATATACTAAGAATATTATAGTAAAGCTGCACGCGCATAGCTTTCTCGTTAAAGTAAACCCTTTTTACGCGAACCTTCTTGAGATCTCATATTTTTTTTTCTTTTCCTTTTTCTTTTATACATTTATTTTTTCAACTTCTCTTTTACTTTCTTATTTGACTTCGTTTAATATTTCTAGTTATTTTTAACCTCGATGTATCAGAAATAATTATGACGAGGTTGAAACTTATGACTTTTTAAATCAGATTTGCTCAATTATTTTCCCTTACTGGGCCCTATAAATACAACTTGCGTTTTATATGTCAAGTGAACTGCAAAGTGGAACGATACTAGGGGTCTTACTTACATTGTGGTCACAACTATTATAAACGTAGTAAAAAAACAAAAACCACCAATTTCTGGGTTCTAGTTGATTCTAGATTATTTATTGAAATCTTTATTAAATTACACCCATTCTAAGGAAGTTTTCACTTAAATAAAAAATAAAGTATAAAAAGAAAGCAAATAAATTCATGACCGTGCGTTTCAAAGGATTCCTCACGTTGAAGTTTGACTGTCGAGGGATTTAGGTTGAATATGGGGTTCTATTTTAAACGATGGTGTTGACGGCGGGAAAAGTGTAGAAACAAACTTGGAATTTGAAATTCGAGTACTTTGGTTACGAGTACGTCAGCAACGTACGTACGTTGGTACGTTCGTTCTATTCTATTTCGATAGGGGGATTAGATATGGTCGACTAAAGCGTTAAATACCGCTCGATTACTATCGTTTGCACGCACCTTTCGCGTTGACAAATACTCCAAACACAGAACATGCTTCTCACACTCACTCAAACTCTCAAACTCTCTTTCTAACTCAACATATATCGTTTAGATCGATCGTGTTCGATTTACCAAAGTGGAAAACGTCTATTCACACCTATATATGTATATATACGGTGTTCCTCCATTCATTTCTATTTTAATTGATCTAATTAATTATATTCATTTTATATACGTTATTATTATTATTATTATAATTATTAAATAATTTAACTAAATAACTAATTAACTAAATAATTTAGTTAGAATAATTTTTAGTAAATTTAAATGTAATAAATTTAATAAAATATAGATAAATATTTAAAATATAATAATTTGATTTTTTTAAATTTCCAAAAATACAACAACAAAAATTATTTATATATTATTTTATTATTATTATTATTATTAATATTTATATTTATTATTATATTTTTTTTATATTTATATTAATAAATAATTATTATTTATTAATATTTTTTCGTTTAAATATGTATCTATAAAACAAAGAAAAATGCAAATGAAAATATAAAAAAAGATTGTATTAATTATCGTTTCGTATTTTAATACAAAATATTTCTTTTATAATTAGACACCCTGTAGAAACGTATACATCGTTTAGGTAAGCCTTTTCAAATTCACGCAAAGTGAAGAGCTCGCGAAGGGGTTGGGACAGGAGAAAGGGTAGATAGAAGTGTAAAATTAGCTTCGAGTGTAGCGACGCGACGCTAAGCGTCACACGATTTATTTTTCTTTACATTTTTTTTCCTTTTTCTTTATTTTCTAAACTCTGCAAAAGTTAAAAAGAACAGATAGATTGAATGAATGAAAGAAAGAAAGAAAAAGATAGCGTGTGAGAGAGAGAGAGAGAGAGAGAGAGAGAGAGAGAAAAGGGTGCGAGGGTGGAAAAAAAGAAAGAAAAGAAAGATAGAACACTCGTTTTCTCGTGTTTCAATCGAGGGTGTGGGTGAGGGTGGTGATGATAGTAATGGTAGTAGTAGTGGTGGTGGTGGTGATTTTGATGGTGGTGGTGGTAGTACGAGTTGTTGACAATGAAAGAGAAAAAGAGAAAAAAAAAAGAAAAAGAAAAAAGAAAAGAAGGAAGAGGAGAAGGAGAAAAGATTCAACCGGATCTTCTTTCTCTTTTATCTCTCTCTTCATTTCACCCCTTTATCTCTCCCTCTCTCTTTTTTTTTTATCTTTTCCTTGTAAGGAAAGTGCGGATAACGAGTTGAGATGGGTAACGTGGAAGGATCTTTTTCACTGTTGCAAGCGGGTCAGGGCCCAAGGGAAAAACCACGGAAGAAAGAAAAAGAGAGAAAAAACTCTAAAGGGGAGGAATAGGAGAGGAGAGGAGAGAGAGAGAGAGAGAGAGAGAGAGAGAGAGAGAGAGAGAGAGAGTTTCTCTTTCATATGGAAATCGCAAAGAAAGTCGGGTTACACTTCGATCCCTTGGCGACCTTCGTAGTCGTAGTCGTAGTTGTAGTCGTAGTTCGTAGTCGTCCCTTTTTCATCCCTTTTTCTCGTATCGACGTAAACCATCCCTCTTTCAGTTCCTCACTCAACACCCCTCTTTCTCCTTCTCACCACTATCACCATCACCACCACCACCACCACCTTTTCTTTATGCACTCACTCTATCTTCATTTTCCTTTTCATTTTTTTTTTCGTCCCAAAACTCCCTCGACGGTGGTAGTGCGTTATTATTTTTCTTTTTTATCATTTAATTGAACGACCAGAAAGAGTTCCAGGGGATTTGGGTGGTAGAAGGAGGAGTGGACGTGGGGTTCTTGTTGAAAAGCAAATTCTTTTTCTTCTTTCTTACTTATTAAACATTTAATAAATTAAAAAAGAAAAAATAAAGCTAAATTAATTTATCTATCAATCTAAGTATCTATCTATTCGTTTTTGTTGCAAAATGAATTCGTTTTTTTGTTTGTTACTTATTAAATATTATTATTATTATTTTTGTTGGTATTTGCGGCAATGAACACTTTCGAGTTCCTAATGCCAATTAATAATAATAATAATAATAATATAATTAAACATTTAATAAATTTTCTAAAAAAAAAAAAAGAAGAAGAAGTTAAATTAATTTATCTATCAATCTAAGTATCTATATTTATCTATCTATCTATCTATCTAACTTTGTGAGAAGAAATTCTCATTATTCTTTAACGTTCACCCCCTTTTCAAGGGCGACGACTTTCAGGTCCTTCAACTACTAGCTGGCATATAAAAATTGTCTGAAAAAAGGATGAAAGAGGAGAAGAATGAAAGGACAGAGACAAGAAGAAGAAGAAAAGAATGTGTGTATGTGTGACAGTGTAACACCTCTTTCTTCCCATTGTCTCACGGTATTCTCTTTTTCCATCGAAAAAGTCAGACAAGGTAAAGAAAGAAAAAAAGAATAGAAAAAGAGAGAAAGAAAGGGGTCGAGGGTTTCTTCTTCAACTTTATCTCTTCACCTGGGTTTCAACCCTCCGAACATACTTCAACTAACGAACGCTACCACCAGAGAGTACCACACGATCGTGTGTCCAGGTAATACTAACTAACCCATGTATACATACTATATTTATATATACTCATTTCTTGATTATATTTTTCTCGACAACATAATGAAGAATATATGATAAGATAAAGATAGAAAGATACAAAAAGAAAAAGAAGTATCAAGATTGTAATGATATGCAAAATGTTACAACATTATTTGATCGTCCTATAAAGATATAAATTACATATTCTCTGAAAATACAGAATTATATATTTCGTTTCTTTATTATTAAATAATAAAATAAAATAAAATAAAATAAAATAAAATAAAATAAAATAAAATAAAATAAAATAAAATAAAATAAAATAACAAAATAAACTAAATTAAAATAAAATAAGATAAAATAAACATAAGATAAAAATAAATAAACAATAAGATAAAATAACATGAAATAAACTAAACTAAACTAAAATAAAATAATATAAAATAAAATAACATGAAATAAACTAAACTTAAATAAAATAAAATGAAAACTGTTTGCACTTTCTCATTTATATTTCAATACACTTGCACTTTTCTTTAACACCATAAGATAAATCTTAAAAATATTCACAAAAAATGATCCTAACGAATAATAATTTCTTTGAAATAAATCAACTATCTTAGTTTACCATACTTCATATCTAAAATCTACATAGTTAAAAGTTAACTTGTAAATAAAATAAAATCAAATAAAAATTCTTTACATTCAAATTTCTTATTTATATTTCAATAAATTACACTCGTATTTTTCTTTAACACCATAAAATAAGTCTTCAAAATATTCACAAAATATCATCCTGACGAATATAATATTACTTTGAAATAAGTCAACCATCTAGTTTACCATACTTCATATCTAAAATCTACATAGTTAAAAGTTATCTTGTAGTTTTGTACATATTTTTTTTTTTTCTTTTTTTTGATAACTTATATCACCGAAAGAGAAAAACTTTCGTTTCAAATCTGCCAGAAGAAAATTTTCTTTTTCGATATTGGCAAATGCAAGTAAACAAGTAAGTATAAGTAAGTCTAAGTATTAAAGTACTGAATCTCTCTCTCTCTCTCTCTCTCTCTTTCTCTTTCTACCTCTCTCTGATTTTCTAGAAAAGCCTGAGGCAAACTGGCTTTACATGTAACCCGAATACTTTCCTAGTCATCGAAGAAGAGAAGAGAGAGTAGAGAAAATTCAGAGAACGGAGGGTTTACTAAAGAGGAAGGTTGAAGGGCAAAAAGGGAAAGGGAGAAGAAGGGAGGAAGGGGGGCTGCTTACATTTGCTACCATGGAATAGTTAGATAGTAAGATCTTATTAAATATGCGAGTATGCGGACTGCAGTATACTATGCCAAAATTTAAGTGAATATATACATATATTATACCTTGGTAATATATATATGTGTCTGTGTGTGTGCATATGTTTGAATTATCAAAGCACGTATGGAAAGGATAAGGGCATATTAAAATGGTCACCTAAATTATTCGATTGCTATTAATGATAAAGAAAACGAAAAAGAAACTAAAAATAAAAATTACTTCAATTCTCATTATTAGCATAATTTAATAATAAAAAATTAATATACTATTTAAATAATATTAAATATTTAATATTTATTAATATATAACTAATATTGAAAAAATTAAAAAAAGGAAAAAGAAAAAATAAGAGGAAAAAATATATATATATATTAATCACACTGAGATCGAGGAGATTGAAGGGGTGGGTGGGAGTTAGGGTGGAGAAGTTCGATTAAGTTCTCCTTACGTGCCGGACGTAAGCTGGGGAAACTCTTCGAATACGGTATAATAGATTGAAAGAAAGTAAAAGAGAGAAAAAGAGAGAGAGAGAGAGAGAGAGAGAGAGAGAGATAAATTGAAATTTGAAGTAAATTCTTATTACATTTTTTAAGTATTAATATTTTACGTATTATAATAATATTTTAAGTATTAATATTTGAAATATGATAATATTTATGCAAAATGTATATTTAAAAATAAAATAAAATAAAATAAAATAAAAAATAAAAATAAAAAGAGAATAATAATTAGAAGTGTTATTAATGTTAATAGATATTTATATTCATTATTAGATTGTAATTTAGATGAAGATAATCATCTAGATAGCATTTATCACCGAAGGCGTATAAAAATTATTAAACAGAAACGATTGAATTTAATTTCTTCCCCCTTTTGAGATTAAAATTCAAAACTACTGTTGACGCCTGAAGGGCGTCTTTTTTTTTTAAAGTAAATTTGCATTTGCGATAAAGTAGAATACGAATAAATAAATATTAATGATTTAAAAGTGTTACGAAACTCAGTATTACAATTATTTCAATGTACTTTTTTTTTTTTTTTAAATTAAATTTCATTGTCGAGTACGTTTCGAAGTTTGTAATAGTGAAAAAGTTAATAGACGAAGAGAAACGTATGAAGAATGAATGAAGAAACTTTAAAATCACAAGAAAAAAGTAAAATTGTTAGAGACAATCGGTATACCACATCTCAAGAGAAAGTAGTATTAGTTTTTTTATTATTCTTGGAAAAGGTAAATTATCTTGACGAACCAAAAGCACTTTACTCGCCCTATGACCTATTTTCGAAAATTATTCAATGATGAAATTCTAAGTAATATAATTTTCCTGCAAAAGGGAGATCCAAAAATAATACGCCTTAGATAGAATTTACACCTTTTAACACGTCAAATACAAATTGTATTATTAATTGGAATTTCATACTTAAATTTTTATACAAAAAAGAAAAAAAAAAAAAGTGCAAACGTTGTAAAATAATTAATTTTTATGTAACCAACAAGAAAACAACAATTTGGCCCATAACAAATTAAAATATACCTACAAATATATCTAATTGTGTTATTCCAAAAAATTGTCAAAATATTTCTAATATAAAAAATATATCACAAGAAAAAGATTGAAATATTCAACGTTTGTTCTAATACTCGAATAAAAAATATAAATAAAAAAGAATTGAAATAATAATAAAAATATGAAGTAGGAATTTTGATAAAACTGGTGAAAGTGAATGTCAAAGATAAGAGATAAAACACAAAAAGGAAGATAGGTGGTTATATATAAAGAGAGAGAGAGAGAGACAGAGACAGAGAAGGTGAAGGAAAGATGAAAAGGGTTGAGAAAAGGGTGGTGAGAGAGGATAGGAAAATCTCTTTGAGTAACAAGTACCTAGACTAGGTTGGTTGGAGGATCGGGCGGCCGACTTCTCTTTCTCTACGACACTTTGCTTTACCAAGCTTGGACTACCTTATATAAGGGAAGGAACCCAACGTTAAGGTAGACTGCTAATTACTGCACGCGGGAACTTGGTCTCGATTTCTTGAGCAACTCATTAATCTTAATTAACACCAACTAAATCTCGGATATTTAAATATAAACCCCCCGTCCTACCACAACCCTAACTTGCTTCAAAAATAAACAGCATTATATACTTTTCAAAAATTCTTATCTAACTAACAGAGACGTGCACACACGTAGAATTTTTACTTTGATTAATATTTAAAAAAAAAAAAAAAAGAAAAAAAAAATATGAACACATAAATGCAATTAATTTATTGTTCGTTATTTAATTGTTTTTTGTTTCTTTTTTTGTTTGCAATGATAGTAGACGAGAGGTTTAGTTATTTTACTTCAATTATTCAAAAGTTAAGTCTATTATAAGTTGGAATTTAAGTTGAATTTAAGTTGGATATCACGTTATCGTGTTCCCGGGGTCACGATATCTATCTTGAGAGTGGGGTACACCCACAACACAATAGCTTGAAAGATTTACCGAAGTACACGGAGGTATTTTATTAATACGTCTTACCGTCATGAAAACTTTCTTCCGATCTTTGCCCCTCAACCTTCTTTCCCTCTCTCTACACCCGTTCTAACTTATTTTACCTGGATATATTTGAAAGCCTCTGCGATTTCACGAGCTTAGATCGAAAACTTTGATAAGAGTTTGGGGTGTAGAGGGTGAATAGACGCAATATATATAAATATAATAAATTCTATGACACGTAATTTCTTTCATTTGATTTAGTCTAATATAAATTTTCCTTCGTTAAAATAATAAACGTATGCGCAACTGAAAAAAAAAAGAAAAAAACAAGAAACAAGAAAGAAAAGAAAAGAAAAGAAATAAAATAAAATGATAGGAGATAGGACACACAGAACTCTCCGTGTTACGAATATTACAAATGTAAGAGTGGTAGAAGGAGAGAAAAAAAAAAAGGAAAATTAAACCAAAATTTAATTGCTAGCCAGTGTACCAACGAAACAAAACTAACGGGCATTTTTTTTCCTAACGTGTCTGTTTGTAATAAAAGAAAAATTTTTTATTATCAACTCTGAAAAGGAGAAAAAAGGGGAATTAAAAAAAAAAAACAAAAACAGAAAGAAAAAGAAAAAGTATAGAGAAAACTTAAAATTATACGAAACGTACTTTCATGGCTCGCGTTTTTATTATACGGAGTTTCTTAAAAACAAAAAAAGAAAAGCAAAAACAAAATAAAAAAGAAAATAAATTAAAAGAGAAACTAGTGTGCAAATATATATATATATAAACGTATTGTTATATTATTTAATAAAAATATTAAACCCTGAAATTTGTTATTATCACCATCATCATGATCATCATCTAGTAATAATTTCTTTTAAAATTATTTTTTATATTACAAAACATACACTCACTATACGAATATATAATACGTGTAAGCGTGATATTACATGTTGCGGTAGTGTTAAAAAGTACTATACTTACAAGTACGTTTTTCACGACTTTATCCTCATCGTCTAGGATTACTGGTATAGTAATCGAGGTCGTACGGATTTCTGACTCCGGGAATTCGAATAGGAAAAAGAAAAAAACAAGAAAGAAGAACAAGAAAGTAGAGATTTAAAGGGGAATCACCGGATGAAGATGAAGAATCCCTGGTGGAATAAGGAACGTTTTTAGGGATCAATATCATGTGAAATGGAACGATAAGAGATCCTCCCACCATCACCTCTTCGAAGAATAAAATCTGATACAATGTCCTTCGATTGGGCAAAAAAAAAATAGATACAACTATATACATATATACTAAACAAAATAAAACAAAACAAAAAAACAAAAAATGAATACACGTACACGTACGCATACGTGGACGAATACACACACGTACGAATAAAAAAAGGACTTGGTACAAATCGATTGTCGTAAGAATCATGCGTTTAAATCCGATCTTGTTGTTGATAGGAAACGATACGCATCAGATTTGTACTAGCCTAACCTAATCTAAACGAAATAGTTATTACTATGGACCTCGTCAAAAAATACGATCGACCTCTTTATTGCTAACAATAAAATCTACCTATATATATGTGTGTGTGTGTGCGTGAATGTGTGGTATCGTAAAAGATCAACATTGGTGAATGTCAAGATTCACACAGAGTCATTTGTCAACACATACCAAATACGTCGGTGAAAGGCAAAATATTTAGATTTATTTAAAAAAAAAAAAAAAAAAAAAAAAAAAACACTTAGAAAAATCTTCTCAAATTAACAAATAACATATATAATAAATATGTAATAAAAAATATATATATATATATTATATTTTGTAGGATTGATAAAATTTGATAAAGAAAAATTTTTTCGAAAAGTTATCATCGTAGCTCATCGTCGTCGTATCTTCTTCAGACGAGAATCCATTTGAAAAGGTGTCTGGTTTATTTAGAAATCCCTAGGGTGATATGAAAAGGGCGTGTATAGAAGAAAGATAGAAATACTAGAATAAAGTTGAAGAAAGAAAGAGAAAGGTTATGGTAGGAGGAGAGAGAACATCATCCTACGGACGTGCTAAATTTAAAGAGGTATGTAAATGGGAAAAGTTTTGTCAGATTTCATCCGTCAAAAGTAAGAGAGAAGATTTTCCTCCAACCTATCCCTTATTTCCCTTTACCCTTCACCCTTATTATTTCCCTTTCTACTCTTTATCCTTATCATCATCCTTATCTTCTTCTTCAATCTTTTTTTTATTTTTTTTTTTTTCTAGACAATTCATGTTGACGAAACAATAAAAAGGAATTTTTTTTTTATTTTCTATTTTGATTTTAACCCTTTTGATTTCATGGCACAGTAAATTACAGTTCGTGAGACTTTCTAATCGGCGTTGAATTATCCTCTTTCTCTCTCTTTCTCTCTCACATCAACCTTACCTACCTACCCTACCAACAAGGGTTGACAAGACTTGTAATCGTCTTTGTCGTTATCATTCGTATTACCAACTTGACAAATTTCTCATGACCACGACCATAATTCCTATCTGAAATTATGCGCTTACCGTTTTACAAAATATTCAAAACTCTACAGGCATTATGTCAAAAAGTTTCTAATCAAGATCAACATTTTCTATAAGCTTTAATGATACAAAAGAAAACAGAAAAAACAAATAAACTAGAGAATTAGTATAAAAGTATAAAGAGGGTTAATGGAAATAAAAGAATTAATAATCGATTCAATAAATATATTTTCCATTAGAAAGTTTTTTGTCACAGCCTGTATATTCAGAGAAAATAATTTCCAACTATTTTTTTTTCATTTTATTATATTTTATATATATATATATATATATCAACGACTTGGAAAATTTCATTGAAACTTTCGTTCCATTGTATTTGAACGGTAGATTAAAGCCTGTAACCCCTGTTGAAAATGAAAAAATTAAATATACATAGATAAGTTAGCTATATATATATATATACGTGAAAGTATTTTATAAATCGCGTTCATTTGATATATTTCATTCATTTAATTTGCTGGAAAAGGATCAAAAAATTAAAAAAATTTATCTCAGATCATTTAGGATTCCAATATTGTAATTAAAGAAAATTATCGACCGGATCAATTATTATTCTATTACTAATTAATTTACTTTCAGCAAAGAAGAAAAGATCTACGTTAATTTTATTCCAAAAGAATTATTTTATTATTTTTATATTTAAATAAAAATTTTAACATTAAGAAGGTCCTGAAAAATATTATATAATATTATATAATATTATAATGTACATAATAAAGTATTATGTGTACATTACAATGTGCACAGGTTCTAAAGGGGTTAAGACAAATTTTAAATAAACAAATTATGTCGTACGAATGAAAATAATTAATTCTAGAAATTTTATTAATATCATATAAATATATTTTTTAATATTATATATATATTTTTATTTAATCAAATTAATTTTATTACGAATCAACGAGTTTCACATTGTACACTGTGATGTGTGTATGTGTGCGTGTTGATAATTATATTTGTTCCTAATGATAGCAATTTTCAGATAGATAAAGATGAATAGACAGAATTGGATGTATACGAACTAACGTCTGTTCGATTCAATGATATACATACATGTCATGCTTATTTCAACATTAATAATTGGAGCTTTTGATTACCGTATTATTATTAATGAGATACTCTACACAACTGTACGAGGGAAAAAGGGAAATAGGAAAGGGAAAGGTAAAGAGATTGCACTTGTAAAAGCTTGCTGTCTGCTAGAATTAAATAAATAGAAAGATCATTTATATCCTTTCGACTGACATATATATATATACACGTAATATTTACTCAAACACACACACACACAACAAATTCACATGTTTACACATACAGATAAAAGTATAATAAATGGACCCAAGTGTACGAAGTATCGAGCTGGCCCAATAATTCAATGAATAAATTAATTTTACCTTGCAAATCATTATCTACCTAATTAATTATAATTCCCTTTTCTCTAACATATTTACAATAATAATAATAATAATAATAATAATAATAATAATAATTATTATTATAATAATTATAATTATACTAATAAGTATATGTTGTATACATGTTATAAAAAAATGGAAAAACAATGAAAATAAAATTCTATGGAAAATATATGAAATAGAAATTTCATATACCTCTCCCTTTCCCTACCCTTCCTTACCCTTTTCCTTACGAGTATTGTTTTAAATGTCGTAATTAAGGAACCGTGCGAATCTGTCGTTACCTACGTAGACGAATGTTATGTTATCGCGATAAGGAAAGAAACAAAAAAAAATATATAAAAATGGTTTAATTAAAAAGGGCACGCGTAAAAAAGGTTTTGCGAGAGAAAGAAAGAATGTAGCAAGCAAATATATATATATATATGTTAGATGGATGGGGAAGAAAAACTGGCCCGTAACTTGGACCTGAACGCGAGCCTGCAAAAATAACGGTGAAATAATGCTAACAAGGATAGTAATTAAAAGTGGAAACGTAAGTGAAGAGTAAAAGACAAAGGGAATGAAAGAAAGTAAAGAAGAAAGAGGAAACAAAAAACAAAGAATAAAAAAAGTAATAAAAATAAAAAAGATAAAAGAAGAGAAGAAACGATGAAAAATGTTTGACGTTTGAAATCAACCCTCTATCCACCCCCAATTCACCACCTACTATCACCATCATATCCTCACTCCCGATTGAGAATCGGAAGAATACAATTCCAACGAGCAATCGATTATAAGAATGATTAATTATTTCAGCAATTAGTCATATACGAAAGTGTCGATAACAAAAACCATTTTCTGATCATTCTTTTTATGATCTTATTGACAAATCAGGATTAAAACCTACTCTCATTTCAGAAGATGAAAAATACATAAAAAAAGAATGAAAAGAAAATGATTCAATTAAATGATGAATTTTTTTTAACATCTAATGAATGAATAATAAAACTAATCATATTATTATTATTATTATTATTAATCCTTTTATGGGCTAGGATAAATTTTAAATAACATACTTAACATATTGTTATATAATAAATGAAATTCTAAATAACATAGAGTTGGGTGCATAAGATTTATAACAATAAAATATTTTAGATACAATTTATATTTACGTTTAATGCCAAACACAAATTATTTTGTATAAAATTTTATTATTATTAAATTTTAAATTTATTTTTAAACTTTTATATGTTGTAAGACATTGTAACATTTCATAAATTACAATATGCATTCACTGTAATAAAATTTTGGAAACTTTTCTATTTTGTATTTATAATTTGATATTTATTGATTTAACATTAAATGAATATTTTTTGAATACAAAAAAGAACAGAAATTTAGCCCATAAAGAATTATCCAATATTTATTATATTTTAATATTTATTATTTATTTGTTTTTCCACATCAATCAAATATTTAAATATTCGAAATAATGTATTAAGATTACTTTAAAAAGAAAAAGTGTACACACTTTCAATGATTCATTTTCAATAATTTTTTTTCTATCTATCTATCCATCATATCTATCCACACGTATGTATTATATATAATCAGTATATGTATATAGAATATGACATAATCGATTGAACGTTGGAAAGCGATTAATTATATCAACGTTGGTTATATAAGGAGCAGACGGAGCTGACAGTAATGCAAAATTAATTAGGGACACTTAGTACTCGTAGCATTCAAGTTTCCCTCAGTGATATCGATCTTCCTGATGATTGCTATACTTGAGAGAGAACATGACTTGCGGGATATGTATTATGTTAGGTCTATTCTTAAAGAAGTGACAAACTTACACGACCAATTTACACGAGAACGTTCTACAACTCGACACTTATTACCATTATTAATTAATCATTACACATATATACATATGTATACATTAATATATATGTATTTATTATAAAAAAATATATATTGTAAGTATATATTAATTCATTTCGTTGTTCATATTATGTTTGTTATACGTAGTCAATATTATATATCGGAAGAGTAGAAAGAGGAGATAAAGAAGAGGTTTTTAGTTAAGGGGTGATTTCCCTTTTAGTCACCTTTTACGACAAAGTATGAAATACTGCGACCATATCGCAAAATATGTATATATTGTTCTAAATAATAATTTATTAATATTTTTATAATATAAGTGTAATATTATTTATATGTTCTAAAAGTCAATTTTCGTTTTTGACAATAGCAATCTATTAATAATGTTTATCGATACCTAATTTCTTATACTAAACCTCAAAATCATTGTACATACTACCAACAAACATTTCACATGTAATTTAAAACCTTCTCGTTAAATATTTAATTTTTTTCTGGGGGCTATCGTATTGCAAAATGAAAAAAATCAAAATAAACATTTTCAACGTATTCTGTTTTTTTTTTTTTTTTTTTTTTATTATTACCGTAAGGTTAATAATAATAATAGGATGCAAGCGAGAACATATATTGTATGCCTTATACAGAAACCAACGGGAATATGTTGATTAAAACGCAAGGATTCCAAATTGATTTTTCAAATTTCGTTCTGGTAATTAATATTTGAAATATTCACTTAATGTATAGGTCATTCAGTTCGAAAGGGTGAATTGACGGTTAAATAAACGTCAATGGTGAGATGCTAATTGTCGAATAACAACATGAGAGATTTCTGATGAGTTGAATTCATTAAATTCGATCGTTTAAAAAAACCTTTTTTTATATTTGAATTTTGAATATGATATAATAACCTTGTTTATTATTTATTACCGAACAATACAAAAAACATACGAAATTACTTTTACGAACAAATTAATATTATTTTCATTTTATTGTTAGATAGATTGATTTTGAAATAATAAAGAAATAAAAAAATTAAAGAGAAATTCTTCTTCATTCAATTGATTGTACAAATCAATGAAAATGCATTTAAATAAATCGTTGAATTATTTTGATAAAATTACTACTACGTGTTGCAATTTTCTCTGATGGAGAGGTTCCCTGTTTCATATTGAATATTCTATATATATGTTTATGGAATATATACAAACTATGTATTGATATAAAATATAATTGAAAACACTTCGGAAATCGTTATGGACCTATGGACAAGAGCGATTATTTGCTCGTCAAAGTGATGAAATCCATTTACATATTACTTCTCGTATTGTTAATTCCACGTATTGAATGAATTCAATCAGTTTATTGGATGAAGTATTAAATTCGTGTCAGTTATTCCTTAATGAACAAAGATTTGTTAATCTACTTGAATATTTTTAATTGACATACAAATAAATACACCTAATTTTCTTTTATTATACGATATTTGATTTATTTGACGAATATGATTTATTATATTTTGTTTTCAAAGAATACAATTAAAAAAAAAATAAAATAAAATAGAAGATTCATGCAATTACCAAAAATGATACGAGTTTTGAAAATCTTTTTTTTTTTTTAGAATTTCATTCGATTATGTTAAATAAAAATTATGTAGAAAATAAAAAAAATAAAAATGTTCACGTCAAAATAGAATTAGGGGTGTATTTTGATGATTTTTTTGTTTTGTTTTCTATAATACCCTTTAAAGATAATGAATAAACAATTGTGTTGTTTAGCGAATACGTAAATAGAAAATGAGAAAATCGAATAAAATGAAATCTTGTGTGCTTGGTACAATTGAATAGAAATTGTTGTTTACAAAAGATCGAAAGGGTCGAGACGAGATTTCGAATTAATTAAATACGTATCTTATAAAAGAGAATTACTGAAGGAAGAACAAGGAAGAATTAAATAAAGCAAGAAATAGAGAATAGTACACAGACAATGTTAATTTCGTTCTTAAAGATAGAGAGAAAGAGACTATACGAATTAGTTTCGTAAAGTGGTTGTACAAAGAGAACTGATTCCCAAAGGAAAAAAGACATGTTCTCGATTTCTCCCCAAAAAAGAAAAGAACAATCAAAAAAAAAAAAAAATAATAAATAAAAATAAAAACTAAAGAGCATATATAAATTCTATATAATTTCTCGATAAATTTCTCTTTAGGATAAACTATAACTCTATGATAATATTAATTACGTTTGACAATCGTCATAAAATATCCCACTACAATAACTACAAAATATATATTTGTGTTCTATTATTTAAAAATTCTTTTAACCCTTTCTAGGCAACGAATTTTACGAAATAAAAAGATCCATGTTGCATAGAAACATTTGCATATCTTTTTTAATTTACACAAAGTTAGAGGTTTATCTTTTAATAATAAACGAATGACACAATATGCAAACGTAAAACATTAAGTTCTTCTTTTTTTTTTTTTTTATATAAAATAAATATAATATCTCAAATAATATCCAATTATATATAATATTTAATCAAGGACTATTGTTCATCGATAACTTTGGATAATCTAAGTTTTATCTTAAAAACAAAAAACTTTTACATTCTCTTCTCTATTTAAATAGTACAAAAAAAAAACCCTTATTCCCTGGATTCAATATAAAAAATAAAAAAATAAAAAATAAAAGGATAGTTAGTAGTCCTTTGTTGAGGTACTGGATAACAACGATCGGTGTTAACACGCAATCTCTTTTTCTCTTTTCTATTTCATTTTTTCTTTCTTTTCTTTATTTATTCCCTTTCATTTTCTTTTTATTTTTACTTTCTTATCCCATATTCTTTGTGTTCTATATCACGCAAACGATTTTTCTAATGGTAAATTTTCTTTTATCGCTACAACACAAACTGAGATAAAGAAAAATAAAAAATGAAAGAGAATGAAAAAAAAAAAAGAAAGGAAGAAAGGAAGAAAGAAAGTAATAAAAAAGAAGAATGAGAAATGAGAGGAGAAAGGGGGTGAGAGGAAAGGGGTGAGAAGAAAGAGGAAATGTGTACGTTGAAAGAGAGAGAGAGAGAGAGAGAGAGAGAGAGAGAAAAAAAAAGAAAAAAAAATGATCGATCGAACTTGGACTGCCAATTAATTATATCGGCATTGAATTATACCCGGCACGCGACAGCCAACCCAATTCAACCCAACCCAACCCAACTGAACCCAACCCAACCCAACTAAACCCAACCATAGTCCCCGATGTTTGCTTCCTCTCAGTCAGCCATCGTACTTTGGGAAAATGTCGACGTGAGTTAACGCACATGTAAGCGTATACTTTATGAATGTATGTATATATACGTTTATATGTGTGGTGTATGTATTTGTATGTGTGTTTCCTTCCTTCAATCCTTGCTTCCTTCCTTCCTTCCTTGCTTTTCAGACCCATCGATATTTCAAACTAATTGCAGACATACTCTCTCTTACTCTCTCTTTCTTTCCTTCTCTTTCTCTCTTTCTCTTCTTTAAAAGCATTCATACCGTTTCTGATATTAATCATTCCTCCCTACGACACACGGGTAATCAGAAAGAAGTTTTCTCGCCTAAACTCCATGGATGCGTGGTTAATTTTCATTATTTATTTATAAATCTTTTCAGTTATTTAAATGATTATATATATATATATCTTTAATCTTTTAAATTTTTAATTATATTCGAGGCGCGGTGGTATTTCAATTAGGTCTCTTTTAGAAAAATAATATAAATAAACTGTAATTTCTTGAATCGAAATATTTATATAATTTATTAATTTATATATATATATATATATATATATATATATATTTAAAATAATATTTTTTCAAAGAGGAAAAAATTAGAAAGAATATTAATTAACGTTTTTTTAAAAAATAAAGTAAAAACAATCAATGAGTATTTATAAGAAAAAATTTAAATGAAATTGTTATTTCAATCGAAATAATTACTTTTTCCTCTCTCTCTCTCTCTCTCTCTCTTCTCTGTAATCGAATTTTGGTAAAGAGAAAAAAAATGAAAATAATGTATTAAAAATGGTACAATTAAATCGTAATAAAAAAGAAACAAAAATAATAATGTAAATTTTTATAAATAAATAATGAAATTATTATCTTAATCGAGAAAAATATACATAATATATTTTTTCTCATCAAATTGATTTTATTATCTCTTCTATAATTAAATTCAACAAACAGCAAACGTAAAACAAAATATGTAAGCAAGTATATAAAAGAAAACAATATTATTTAATTACAACTTTACAAAAAAAGAAAAAAAAACTTATGAATAAATATGAATAATATAAATTCTCACAACTATAATTAATCTTAGCAAAGATGAAAATGAAGACAGGAGTAAATATACGAAATATAAACAGATATATACATTATATATATGTATTCGAAAATCAAACACCTACTTCTCTCTCTCTCTCTCTCTCTCTCAGTTTCTTTCAAAGGAAATCTGTAATTTAGAATATTCTAGATTTTGCTTAAACTATATCCATACTTCAAAGGAATCCAAAATATATATATATACATTTGGCAAAGTACCAAGAACATACGAAATCATCAATAAATTGGCTCGTTCGAAAAGTAATTTCCTTTTTCGTAGAAACATTCCGTTAATAGTGTTTACCTATACCTAATATCCTACTGTAAACCACAAAATCATTTTACACTCTATCAACAGGCATTTCAAACATGATTTAGAACCTTTTAAAAATACTATTTTTAAATAGTACAATTAATTAAATGCTAAATTAAAAAATACTATAATACTAATACGTTAAATACTATTTTTTTGGGGCCATTGTATTGCAAAATAGAATAATCAAAGTAAACATTTTCTTTGTATTCTTTTTTTTTTTTATTACCGTAAGGATAATAATAATACGATTCGAACGAGAACAAAAATTGTGTGGTTCTTTTGCAAAGAGATGATATTTTAAAGTTAACGTCAGGATTTCATTTTCAATATTCCTTTTACAAATTTTGTTCTGGTAATCTCGATTTTAGAGAATGCACCCGTGTATAGTTCGTTCAGTTGAAGAGGATTATACTACAGTACTGGCGAATGTTAATTGCTGTTTAAAAACATAGGAAATAACACGAAAAAATTGAATTTATCAAAATCCTATTGTTCTCAGGATTACTTAAAAAAGACTTCTCTAATTTTTTAAAACATAATTTATAATTGAAAAAAAAAAAGAAATAACGAAATTACTTTTTCCAAGCCTTCTGACCTCGAACTTTTAAATTGTATACGCCAGTTTTCATCAATGTAATTATTCTAATCGATTCTCTACTACATATATATACGCGTAGTTATATATTCATCTCTACATACATATATATATTTATATATGAATCGTGTCCTCGCGAACACATTTCCACATTTCCTTCATGCTAAAATATTGAAATGTTCTTTTTATATTCAACATTACGTATACGTCTTTACATTATACTTATGCTCGTGGTATGTAATAAAAAGAAAAAAAAAGAAAGAAAGAAAAAACAGAAATAGAAAGAAAAAAAAAAATTAGTAACATCTATCGTTTCTCTTTACTTGATTTTACCTCGTTTTCATGCTTGGTCGGACGCCCGGAAATATGCAACCGCACATACGGGGCTGATGCATGCAGACTGCGTAAACGGGTTGGGTTGCCTATCTACAGGCACGATATTTGCTTCATTTTCCTACAGTTTCTCGTTTAACAACCACCGTACTACCCTGCCTGCCATTTAATCCTATTTGCTAATAGCAAATTGTAATAAGGATAGAATTGATAAAACAATAAGGAAATCTGTGACAAACAAAAAATAAAAAACAATTGCTCAAATGACCGAACGATGAGACTACTTGAATTAAGGGATGTTTTTACGATGATTTCGGTAAAAAATAAAACAAAACAAAAGAAAAATGATGAACTCGAATTTGGTTTCTTCGATTTTCCTGTGAGAATGAGAGATAAATTGGCAGATTCTCCGAATCACGGAACTCGAGCAGAATAAAACCTGGCCGATTCTCTTCCCGTGGGGGAGTGTGAAAGGAAAGAGAGAGAGAAAGGGATAAAGAAACGAAACGAAACGAAGGGGAGGACAATACGAGCGCTGACGCGCGTACCAACGAACGAATAAAAGGATAGAGAAAGAGAGAGAGAGAGAGAGAAAAAAAAAGAATGAAAAAGAAAGAGAGAAAGGTGGTATCCCTGTAAATTCCTGCCTTTTTGCCCCAACAGTTGAGCTGGCCGTTCAGTCTGTTCTATCTATGTACTTTTCTATATATAATACATATACATGTACATATATATATATATATGTATATACGTACAGGGTGTTCATATTGATAGATTCATATAAACTTATTGAATTCCAAAACAACAATCGATATTGATGACAACATTTTATTTCAAATAATCGCGAATATTTGAATTCTTTTCATACAAAAATGATTTTTCTTTTTTAATAATAGTACCATAGATTAATTAAAATTTTACACCCTTTATATAAGTATATACATATGTATATACATGTGTGTGTGTGTGTGTATATATATATATATATATATACGTGTCTCTATTCCCCTTTTCGTTCAATCGTCCTAACTCTACTTTTTTATCTGTTCACGTTTCGATCTCATCTGCAAAACGAACGAGAACTGTCGGCATTTCAAACGTCAGTCGAATTTTCACTTCGATCTACGTAGAAAAATCTAAATCATTGAGGGTAGACTTCTTGCGCGATGTCATTTTTCTTTTCGAGATTTAATTAATATGATTTTTTTTCTTTTTTTAAATATACCTTTTTCTTCTCGTTCGTTCGTTCGTTCGTATTAATTAAATACTTTTCTTACAATTTCTATAATGAATACTGAAATTTATATTTAAAAAAAAAACTGATTATATACTTGTTTTAATATCGACAAAAAATAAAGAAAATGTTTCAATACAATCCTAATAAAAAAACCTATAACTTTTGTTACGATCTTCCCATAGTATTTATTTTTAAATTTATTACTATTAAATTTCACATGGATACAGGATTTTAACTCAGATAAGTAATAAAAACATAATTGTAAAATAAACTGATAATAAACTTAATGAAAGAAATTTCTATCTAAAATTATTTATGCAATAATAATGATTTATTTACGCAAATTTAATTTATGTAACACCTATAATGCATATTTTTTTTATTATACCCTATTTCTTCTTCATCCAATATTTTTTTATTATATTCCTATTTTATTTTATTTTTTTGGTTTTTTGTTAAGAAAAGGAAAAATCGATTGATTTATCTATAAAACAAAAAAGAAAGAATAGAAAAATAAAAGACGTGTAAAGCAAGAGAAAATGTTGTTAACGGATGTTCCGATTGAAACTTAAAACAATAAATAAGAAGTTTTCTCGTTCGATCGATTTTCACTTTCTTCAGAAAACGTCGTCGTTCGTCCTAGTGGAAGAGAATTGTCGGTTTTGTTTCTACGATAGGTAAGAACACGAGCTTTTGTTTTAATATTCATGCAGTTGGTTGGCCGGAATCTAACTTTCCTAGAAAGTTACTCGCGTTGTTCATAAATATTGAAACGTAACAAGTGGTACATTGACTGACAGAAAAATTACTATAATATTTAGTACTACATATTACGGTTTTGTCAATCGAAATGTTACATATATTTACATAGTCATAGTACACTAAAGAAACTTCGATAACAAGAGTTTCACAACATGTTTCGTTAAAAGATACATTTATAATACTTTTATTTATTGCGAGTAGTATTTTTGTTAATATCAGTACCGATTGAATATAATTATAATAATTTATTTAAATACAATTAATCAACGTTTATTTAATAAATAATATTCGTATTAATATTTTATTCATATAAATGAGAATTTATTGTAAACGTTACAGTCTTTTTTTATTTATTAAAAATAATTTCTTATACTGAAATAACATTTTATCACAAATATTATATATATATATATATACTAAAATTTATTTTTAAATATTATTATATATTTTTTTAATAACTAATTTAATAATTAAATTACAGATCTACTGTAAATAATTTTCCCCTAACTCCTGTATTACGTACTAAAATTGATATTAACAAAAATACTAAGAATTTATTCAAAAAAATACCGATCTCAAAAAACTATGAAAATAGAACATCTTCAAAATAAAAGAAACCACCCCCTACTATTACGATCTTCCTTTACAACTTTATATTTCTTTTATTATCTATCAAACTTAGAGAATTCGGATTTTGAAATTCGCGAAAAATATCTCTCTTCTCTCCCACTCTCCACTCGAATAATTTTTTTTTCTTCTTTTGTTATACCAAACTTTTGCAGAGAATATTGTCGAAACAAACTGTAAAATGTCGTAAATATTAGTAAAAGAAACGGAAAAGAAAAATTCTTCGCGAGTTGCAAAAGGGAGCCACGGGAAGAAGCAGATTTCTTCCACCACACATATTTTGTGATAAAGTAATGGTAAGTTAGAAAAAGTAAGAGAAAGATATTATATACAGAGAGAGAGAGAGAGAGAGAGAGAGAGAGAGAGAGAGAGAGAGAGAGAGAGAGAGAGAGTAAGAACAGCTTGCACGAGAAAATTCGATAAGATCGTACGTCAACGTCGTTCCCTCTTAAGATCACTATCGCAAAATCAGCGTTTAATATTCCGCGAACGTTGAAAAAAGACACCTTAGAAACGCGTATCACGTGATACGAATCGATATGATAACGTGTCACGTTACATTCTATTATTATTATTATTTTTATTATTATTTTTATTAATATTATTATTATTATTATTATCACAAGTGTATGGTTTCTTGTTTACCGAATATTATTATTATTATGTTTATCGTGACATTATGGTTTCCCATATTATTGGCCACTTTCCAATATCACCATCGATACCCTAATATAGTTAAATTATAAAGTTATCCAGTTAGATAGTTCATCTGATGTAGGTAAATTAATAAAAAACAAATGGAACAAAAGACAAAATTTAGAAAGTTAGTGGAAAAATACGGTTTAAAAAAATTTTTTGAGAGGAGAAGAAATATGGACCCCATAAATATTATGCTCAAAGAAAAAGATATTGTTAATCCATAGGGGGGTCAAGAACGATAAATTTATGATCTATAGATAGGTGATATAACAGTAGCAGTATAGTCGCGGTGCAGGTATAAATGCAAATTCTACGGGATGTTTTAACATCCCTTTCAATGCATCCACAATCGATGACCCATGAGAGAATTCGATCAGAAATTCGCATTGTCGACCATGTAAATCGTAAAAGTATAATACTACTATACTATCAATAAAAATACCATGAATGCTATTACTATTAACGTTACAACAAGTAAGAGCACTACTATTATACCAATACTATTATTGCTACTATTAACAAATGATAATCAGGTAGGTAACGTTCCGATTTTTTTAAAATTCTATACAATTAAAGTAGTCCCCGAAAATATTTAGTGTGACTTAAAACATGAGGTATATATTAAGACATGTGCGAAAAAACGCAGATAGAAATATCCCATAGATTTTTACTGCTTTAGTTGTAGTAGTGTATAAGTCTGTACTTACAGGTACTGTCTCTTGTCGCCGATATGGACTGTAAAACAATTTTAGAAAACGAATCATGAACGATTTCGAACAATAGGATTTCAAATAACAAATATATATATATATATATATATATATATATATATATATATATATATATATATGTAATATTAGGTTTTTATGTGTGCCTTCAGAAATGCCATTATACATATATTGAAAAATGAAACAATTTTAGAAATTCAAATAGAAAAAGATCTCAATGGTTTGTTGTAAAATCCAACGATGATCACCTGTAACAAAAAGAAAACTATATTAGTTATAGAATCAAGTGATATATAGTAGCCTAACATATGAATCGTCCAATTCGCAGATGCACCTTTAAAATTGAATTCTCTATTTATTTTTATCAAATCTCTATTTAAAGTTGCAATAAAATTGAATTGAAATGTGTGATTTTACATTTACAAAAAATAAAAAAAATAAAAAAGTAAAAGTAAAAATATTAAGTTACTAGAGAAAATAATATCTATTAATTATTATAACTAGTACTTTTAGGCTACATTATATAGAAAAAAGAAATTACAAGTTTAATAAAATACGATTACAGTGAAAAATCTTAAAGACAAAAAAAAAGAGAGATTACTTTAATATTCAAAAGACGATAATTAGTGTTTCAAAATGTGATAAAAAGGGAATTTAAATATTTTGACTCGAACTAACTAAACACATATGCATCTTTTTGACGATATAGACACGAATTTGGTGTCCCAAGGAGATGGAATGGTCCATCATCTCCAATTACAACTAGAAATTAATGACGAGCAAAAAAGTAAAACAATAAAATATAAAATATGACTAGAGAGCCCTTCTCTAAAGGTTCAAACTTGCTGTTGAACCTTTGAAAATAACTCAATAGCCTCAGTAGTTGCCCTCTTGAGCCACAATTAAGTGGGGGCCTCTTCGGCATTAAGCCTCTTCTTTCTTCATTCTCTGAAAACTGCATTTGGACATTTTCTATGTGCGAGCAAGATAAAATCTCTCATACTAATTTTGTAAATAAACTCAAATTTTGTTATGATTCTAATTCTCAATTATGCAAAAATTAATTTACATTTCGCGTTGACTTTTCTAACTCGTGGACCATCAATGAACTTAGAGTTCATTGACCATACACGAGAGAACATTTAATCGAATGTCCAAGCAGATAATAATTTCCCTCGATGACCTAATAACACTTCGCACTTTTAACGTCGAGTAATAAAATCAAATTGAAATAAATGTAATGCATTTTCTTGCAATACTTTCATTTCATTAATTCGTTATATTTAATTATATCAAATATTTCCAGCTGTAAGACAAAATCGCGATAGTGCGTAGTGCTAATCCTGAAATACTTAAAGCTAAGTATCAAATGCATCAAAGAATTTGCGAATTTGATTCGACTCTATCTCGTTTGAGGTAAAATCGAAGTAGAAATAAGCCTTTCAAATGGTTGCAAATACCTTTGAATCATGATACATAATAAAGATCACAGAATAGTCACAAAATAAATGAACAAATTAAGCATAATAGAATGAGATGATAAAATTTTGTAACAATTCTGTATAAACCAGGAGGTGAAATTTCCACTCCGGAGTGGAAGCAAGAAGTCTAATGCCTTTCCTGGATCCTACCTACTTAAAATTAAAGTTTTCCCATTCATTCTGAGAAGTATGCTACCTGCCTGCCTATTATCCATATTTTTACCCATTTTAAGAAAAACCATACATACCCACCCACTCACTCCACGGTTCTCACACATACCACCAGGGTGCAAAAGCCTAAACTAGAGAGCATGCCCCGGGGCACCTCCGACACCCTAGTTCAACCACGTTTTCTAAACTTATATGCTAATGGGTATACGTACGTTTTGCTGTAATCGACTGCCAAGGCTAATGATTATTGCATAAAAAACTAAAGCAAAAATACAAGTATACACTAGTATATATATGCATACTAGTTATATACGTGTATGTTTCCACAAATAAATGTGGGGACTCTACTATGCAAACGATTATCAAAAAAAAAGTTATAAATATTTAATATAAATATAAGAATACAAAAACGTGATATGTTGTATTAATGTGCTTTGAGTATTTAATGATGTATTAAATGAATAAAAAATATCGCGAACGATGTACAGTACACACTACCTAATACGCACACACAGGTGTAAAGTACATCGTGCAATCACTAGCACAATAACAGCCGCCAATAGGGAAGAAAACTAAAACTAAACCCACGCTAACTGTTTCTCACCCATACGTGTAACACCTGGGCACACGCATAAATGAGAACGCAGAAAGTATGGGGGGGAGAAACGGGGGATTAGTATATTAGAAGCTGAAAATCCTGATCTAAAAAATATGATTAACACATATATAAATATATCAAAAGATTTTAATAAAAATTCATCTAAGCGACTAAGGACTCTACAAGTCATTTGGTGAATAATGACTTAAACAAGCGAATGAAAAAAAAAAGTTACCCCATATGAAACAATTATTGTTTCGAGGTAAGGTTGTATTAAAAGACTCTACAATGATGATGGATATTTTTTGCAAACCTCGGACGACTTTTTCATTAAATGGCTGTTCTAATTAAAGAACTGGGCTTTGAGCCGCCACTTAACTGCCAAAGTCTATCCGTCGCGAATGAGTTTGTCTTCTTGCTCATTTATTTAAAATATTAAAGTATCGATTTCTTGATTAATATCAATAAATTATTCTCGATTAGATAAACTAGTACGAAGCAATGCATGTAAGATATTTATTATATGGTTTTCTGGACGAAAACGAGTAAATTAATGCTCGATTTCATCACTACTGACCACGAAAAAAAACGTAATTAAAAAGAGAGTGCATTTATTAATTGCATTATTAATTAAATGAATTTAACCGATGAGACAAGAAAACCTATCCTGAACTAATAATAAAACATACAATAAAACATACAATAAAATATACAATTTTCATGAGTAACTCCTAAAAAGGAATTACTCATGTGCTCGTCAATAATTTATTTAAATAATTACAACCAGTAACTCGTGCCGATTAGGACCTTTCATCCTCGGCATGATTGAGCACTGGAGGGACTTTAAATAAAAACTTACGGTTTAAGAAGTTCTGCGATGGCTCCAAAACACTCCTACTTCGCAGCAAGTATTGTAGTCTGACGATGGAAGTCGATACTCGATTTGCCATTGAAGAAGATCCATCGAAGATCCATCGGAGAATTCATCCAACATCTTTGAAAGGAAGAAATTCCATGGTTATATCTGTATAATAAAATAGAACAAAACGATAAGTTATCTGGAATATTATCCAAAATACTATAAAATAAAATCGAATAAAATGTAAATAAAAATGAATACTTACAATGCATTTCAATGAGATGCAGCTCTATTGCACCATGGTAATGCACCTCGCGTGAATCTAACAACGCGATATAAACGAAAATAAGAAACTATAGATGAGTTTCTTATCGCGAAACCGAAATTTCATTATACGACGAACAACACTGACTCTAATTCGCGTTTGATTTTAACTTATTACTCGCCCGATCACTGATTCTAGACTGCACTAATTCAAAGACTGCATTGCTCGCAGTCAAATGCAAGAACAAAAATTTCACTCCCAGTCACTTCACATGGGCCATTCGTGCACAATTGCAATCTGAAACTGAAATAAAAAGCAATACTATTAATATCATTACTATTACAGAAAATCATTAAAATTTTTAAGGAATTATTTAATAAAAAAATATACTCACTTTAAATCTTTATTGATGAATGCACAATGGGTCTCCTATCCTTAGGATGACGATGACAATGCACAAATAATGACTTTAAAACTGCATTACATTCAATTAATTCAATTAACACTAGATTTATGGACTGAGCAAATTTGATTCATTTCAAACTTTTTTGTTACATATATATAAAATAGAAATATTTTAAATTAATTATAATTTAATAAAATTTAAATTTAATTAACTTTAAAGTAGAATATTTTTTAAAATTATATGGTAATTTTTAATGCTGTAATGAAATATACATAAATATTAATTCCTTTCCTCTATCCATTTTTTCATTTAAACAACGTTTGTAAATTTTTAAATAATAGTGAACAAATCTAGTGTTAAACGAATTTCTAAATGAATTTAATAAATAAAATGTGAATATATACCATTCCAACGATGATCTGAAACACAAATAAAAATAATATTATATAAATCGTTGTTATATAAAAATTTCTATAGTTATTGAGAAAATTTTTAATAGAAAAATATACTCACTTTGATGGATGCAGGATGAATGCACGATGGGTCTCCTACCCTTAGGATGACGATGAGCACATGTTTAAACAGAATAAAAGAAACTTGCGAGTTTCTTAACCGAGCAAACGAAACTTTAACATACGACGATCAACACTGAATTTACTTGTCGACTTTTTTATATTTTATTTTAATACGATGCAACACACGAGAACCTCATTGCCTACGCGCTCGATTGCAATGATTTTCTGAAACATAACAAGAAAAAGAACAATTAATATTATTGTTGTAATAAAAATCAATTGAAATTATCATAGAAATGTTTGATAGTAAAATATACTTACTTTTAGTCTTCGTTGATGATTGCAGGATGGGTATCCTACCCTTAGGATGACGATGTATAAAATAAAATTAAATAAAAAGTCTGAAAAGAGCTGAAACATACTAAAGACTATATTACAATATTTCCTGTAAATCATTTCTGAAGGCAGGGCACACATTAAAACCATTGAATATTTTTGATAGAATGGTATTCAAGTTATTAAATATTTGTGAAATTTATCAAAGTATGCAACTATTTGCTTGCTAAATTACATACAAAGTATGTAATGCTAGTAAAAATATTAATTAAAAATCTTTAAAGTTGTCTAAATAAAACAGTAATTGTATCAGCAAACTCAATAAAGAGTAACATAAAAAATAAACCAGATTTTATACCATTCTATGCAATGAAAAGCTTTTTAAACTATTAAAATCAAAACGATAACGTTAGAAATAAAATTATTAAATAATTTAATACGATTTATTTTCGTAGATGTTGTCTCGTTGAAAGATAGAAGACGAATACGAGGTACGTTACTACATAACCTTGGTAGAGGAGATTTCGGGAGTGTCGAACGCTCGGCTATTATACCTATGTTATCGGCTGTTTACGTTTTGTTGTCGGAAATTCGACGAAGAAAATTCCTCGAGAAATTCCTGGAAATAAAAATACACATTTATAATAACTTATATGTCGAGTGTATTGTTTTCTTATTCTTTTTCTCTCTCTCTCTCACTCCTTCTCTCTCACTCTTTCTGTAGTATTTCTATATGCTTATATGCTTATATTTAAAAATAATAATGCTCACCTCGCCGTACATGGAGAAGATAAAAAAAGTTGCCACAAGGTTAAAATATTAGTGAATTCGTGTTATAACTCTTCCCATGCTTAGAAAGCTAAAAAATAAAAGTAAAATATGAAAAAACTCACGTATAACATTCGTTATATATAACACCATATATATAACAGGAAGGTGTACGTTAGATAATTAATTGAAACAATTACCTGAAATTAACGGGATAACAAAATCCGCTGCAACACGTATACAGATGACAGATTAAAAAATTCGAAAGATTCGCCATATTGAAGTGCATAAAACAGGCGCATAAGACTGGCGCGAAAAATACTGCATGCGCGAAAATGATGCGTAGTAGATCTTCTTTCCACCTATAATAAAGAAAAATTTCGAAAGATTAAAAATACGATATAGAAGCATAAAAATTGTCAAAATATACTCAAAAAATCAAAATCGATCCTTTTATCCTTTATATATTGTAATAGAAAGGTGTGAACCTTACAAAATATCTTTTAATTACCTGATTTTAACGAGACGATTACACTCCGATGTGTTCTCCACGAAAGACGCCATGAAACTAAAGAATTCGGACGAAAGCTTGGCTGTGATTGGCTAATTCATGTTTTTGAACATGAAAAGGGTCCTCACAGCTTCTTACACGGACAGAATCTGACCTTCCTCATGACCACGCTGGTCAAACTACATATGATAATTTATTTATTAAATAAATTAAAAATCATTTCTATTTTTCTAATAAATGTACACAATACTTATAAATATTCTAAAAATAATGAATAGAATAAAGACAATGTAGACATTAAGAGATCTTTGTCGTTTTGCATAAAAGAATACAATCGTATAGAAGAGAATTGTCGATATAAAAATGTCTAATATAAAATGCAGCATATGAAAGAATAAATTGCCAAAATCTGTATCGATAAAGAATCTTTACAATTTAAATACTTTCCGATATACATAAATGTTTTAAATAAATTTACAATAACGTTTATACACGATTCACACACGAAGATTATTCCACATGCTTTTCTATGCTATAAGATACTACATTCTCTTTATCTTATTCATTATTTTTAGAATAATTATGAATAATGTGTACATTTTATTTGTAATCGAAAAAAGAAACACAAATTTATAACATATCAAAATTGTTTTCTATTTAATATATGTTAAATTGTGAGATAGTAGAAACCTGCTTTAAAAAATAAAATATGCATTATAACAAAAATAATTTTATCCTGAAATTAAATAAAATAAATATTACAATAAAAGATTTCTTGTTTTATCGATGTAATGCCTGTAACATTATAAAAGTTATTAAAAAACATTATTAGGTAATTAGTTTCTGGAGATGAAATGGATAGAATGAGCCAAGGAAAGGAATAAAAATATGTTCATTGGAAAATTACAGAAACTAATTACAATTATAATGTTTATGGTAAGCGGTCTTTGGCTGGATTTTACTTGCAATGGAATGTAAAACATATCAAAATATGTTAAACATTACATGGAAAGTAAAATACCATTGCCCAGGTCTAACCACGAGGAGGTAACCGCTTCTGAAGACCCAAGAGGGATGTGCATCCTAAAGATGCTCACATCCGAATATAATTCAAAGAAATGAATCTAACTCTTAGGCCCCACCATAAGAGTACCATTCAAAAAATCGTTAAAATTATTATCGAAAATACCAGAGAAAAATTTCGATATTAAAAAATACAAAATGAAAGACAAGGAGTGTAATCTAAAAAGAAATTCAATAAAATCATCGATGATACTTAAAACTAACACACCCTAGAATAACTTCAACTTATAGAAATACAATCTATATACATTTATATACATAATTTTAAATCTCCATAAAATAAAGTATAATAATTAAAAAGAGTATACAAATTATGAGTTGTTCCATGGAACCTATAAATAAAGAAAATACATGAAAAATAATGATGTTCGCACATGTGCGATGCTACAAAGAGAATTATATAAAGATACAAATTTTCATTTTATTTATACAAATAATTATTTTATACTATCTTACATTACCAAGCCCACTTCTTGTTTCTTTTTGGTCCTCCTTTGGTTTACCTGTGGTCGTTTCCTTACCATAGTCCAATCTGCAACAGAAAACAAAGGGATAAAAAAGAGTTAAAACATAAAAGGGATAGGAAAAAAGGGGGGATGGGTATAACTTTTAAAGCGGAACTTTTCACGATTTTTTTTTTAAGTGGTTTCCCCCCGATTGGGCTAGTCCACTGACTCTAAATTTAGGAGAAACCTACACTAAATGTTCAGTCCAACACCGTATACTATTGCGAACTTACAGAAATGAATCCTTGGGTCCGTCTAACAATTAGCGGAAGATGCCTTCCCTTACAATGAAGCTTCAGTTTCCCATGCTAAATGCATATCTATCAATGCATATCAAAAAGCCAAAAAAGAAAAAAAAGAAAAAAAAGGACGGTAGTTCAAGTTTAAAAGTTAAATGAACATGATTCTATCCTTGGGAGTAAGAAGATAGAATCATGGCTCGCGTGGGCAGGGTCGCATCCCTGAAGTAAATTCTTTATTTGTAAATGGTACCACCCTTTACGAACAAAAAATTTACCCGCTACCCATTAAACCGCTTCTGAAACAGAAATTTTTAATGAATATTAATACAATTTTATTTGCAATGTAAGTAATTGGAGTATATTATATTACCTTCCGATCTAGGAACGCAATCAAGTTGAAGACAGTTATCTGATAAATTGAAAAAATAAATTCATATTAAAATTATTTTCTATGCAAAGTATGTTAATAGGTATGTAACGTTTAAATTAATGTATATGCGTTGAAACAATCTGAAAAATAATTAAAGTATATTAAAATAATGAAATAATTGTTAAACAATCGATAGAATAATCGATTATTATTTAAAAGTACGGAATATATTTTCGGAGTACCTTCCTCTTCGAAATGCACTAATAGACTGAGCTGTTGTTCTCTAAAACAAAACATTGATTAGAAAGTTGTTTATATGACTTCATATATGTTGATCATGTGTGCAACGGTTATAATAATTCTAATAAAGAAAAATTATTCATATGACGTTCCTATTAGAACATTTTTTTCATCCTAATGTAATAAATTTATTGTTCATGAACAGTGATGACTTCGAATGTTAAATTATGCTGTAATATAGGTAGAGTATATTAGAATAATTAAATAATTATTAATTAATCAATAGAAGTATCGATTATTATAGAAAAGTACGGAATATATTTTCGGAGTACCTTCCTCTTCGAAATTCACTTCTAAACTGAGTCGTTGTTCTCTAAAACAAAACATTAATTAGAAAGTTGTTTATATGACTGTTTCTTTATGTTGAACATGTGTGCAACGGTTATAATAATTCTAATAAAGAAAAATTAATAATATAACGTTCCGATTTGAACATTCTTTTCATTCTAATGTAATTAATTTATTGTTCATAAGCAGTAATAACTTCGAGTGTTAAATTATGCTGTAATAAAACAAGGGTGTATTAGAATATTAAAATAATTGGTAATTAATGGATACAAGTATCGATTATTGTTGAAAAGTACGGAATATGTTATCGGAGTACCTTCCTCTTCGAAATTCACTTATAAACTGAGACGTTGTTCTCTAAAACAAAACATTAATTAGAAAGTTGTTTATATGACTGTTTTTTTATGTTGAACATGTGTGCAACGGAAATAATAAATCTAATAAAGAAAATTCAAGATTATAACGTTTGGATTTTAACATTCTTTTTATTCTAATGTAATAAATTTATTGTTCATAAGCAGTGATAACTTCGAGTGTTAAATTATGCTGTAATAAAAGAAGGGTGTATTAGAATATTAAAATAATTATTAATTAATCGATAGAAGTGTCGATTATTGTTTAAAAGTACGGAATATATTTTCGGAGTACCTTCCTCTTCGAAATGCACTAATAGACTGAGCTGTTGTTCTCTAAAACAAAACATTGATTAGAAAGTTGTTTATATGACTTCATATATGTTGATCATGTGTGCAACGGTTATAATAATTCTAATAAAGAAAAATTATTCATATGACGTTCCTATTAGAACATTTTTTTCATCCTAATGTAATAAATTTATTGTTCATGAACAGTGATGACTTCGAATGTTAAATTATGCTGTAATATAGGTAGAGTATATTAGAATAATTAAATAATTATTAATTAATCAATAGAAGTATCGATTATTATAGAAAAGTACGGAATATATTTTCGGAGTACCTTCCTCTTCGAAATTCACTTCTAAACTGAGTCGTTGTTCTCTAAAACAAAACATTAATTAGAAAGTTGTTTATATGACTGTTTCTTTATGTTGAACATGTGTGCAACGGTTATAATAATTCTAATAAAGAAAAATTAATAATATAACGTTCCGATTTGAACATTCTTTTCATTCTAATGTAATTAATTTATTGTTCATAAGCAGTAATAACTTCGAGTGTTAAATTATGCTGTAATAAAACAAGGGTGTATTAGAATATTAAAATAATTGGTAATTAATGGATACAAGTATCGATTATTGTTGAAAAGTACGGAATATGTTATCGGAGTACCTTCCTCTTCGAAATTCACTTATAAACTGAGACGTTGTTCTCTAAAACAAAACATTAATTAGAAAGTTGTTTATATGACTGTTTTTTTATGTTGAACATGTGTGCAACGGAAATAATAATTCTAATAAAGAAAATTCAAGATTATAACGTTTGGATTTTAACATTCTTTTTATTCTAATGTAATAAATTTATTGTTCATAAGCAGTGATAACTTCGAGTGTTAAATTATGCTGTAATAAAAGAAGGGTGTATTAGAATATTAAAATAATTATTAATTAATCGATAGAAGTGTCGATTATTGTTTAAAAGTACGGAATATATTTTCGGAGTACCTTCCTCTTCGAAATGCACTAATAGACTGAGCTGTTGTTCTCTAAAACAAAACATTGATTAGAAAGTTGTTTATATGACTTCATATATGTTGATCATGTGTGCAACGGTAATTAAAATTCTAATAAAGAAAATTCAATATTATAACGTACAGATTTTATTATTTTATCTATTCTAACGTAATTATTTTATTGTTCCTGCGCAGTGATGACTTCGAGTGTTTAATTGTCCTGTAATATAAGTACAGTGTATAAGAATATTATATTAATTGTTAATTAATCGATAGAAGTATTAATTATTGTTTAAAAGTACGAGATATATTATTGGAGTACCTTCCTCTTCGAAATTCACTTGCAGACTGACCCATTGTTCTCTAAAACAAAACATTAATTAGAAAGTTGTTTATGATTTTTCTTATGTGGATTATTTCTGTAACGATAATAATAATTCTAATAAAGAAAATTCAATATTATAACGTACAGATTTTATTATTTTATCTATTCTAACGTAATTATTTTATTGTTCCTGCGCAGTGATGACTTCGAGTGTTTAATTGTCCTGTAATATAAGTACAGTGTATAAGAATATTATATTAATTGTTAATTAATCGATAGAAGTATTAATTATTGTTTAAAAGTACGAGATATATTATTGGAGTACCTTCCTCTTCGAAATTCACTTGCAGACTGACCCATTGTTCTCTAAAACAAAACATTAATTAGAAAGTTGTTTATGATTTTTCTTATGTGGATTATTTCTGTAACGATAATAATAATTCTAATAAAGAAAATTCAATATTATAACGTACAGATTTTATTATTTTATCTATTCTAACGTAATTATTTTATTGTTCCTGCGCAGTGATGACTTCGAGTGTTTAATTGTCCTGTAATATAAGTAAAGTGTATTAAAATATTTAAATAATTGTTAATTAATCGATAGAAGTGTCAAATATTGTTTAAAAGTACGGAATATATATTCGAAGTACCTTTCTCTTCGAAATTCACTTGCAGACTGACCCATTGTTTTCTAAAACAAAACATTAATTAGAAAGTTGTTTATATGACTTTGTTTTATGTCGAGCACGTGTGCAACTGTAGTAATAATCCTAATAAAGAAAATTTATAATATTATAACGTTTAAATTTTATTATTTTATTCATTGTAATAGAATTAATTTATCACACCTGCGCAGTGATGACTCTTCGTGGGTTTAATTGTCCTGTAATATAAGTACAGTGTATAAGAATATTATATTAATTGTTAATTAATCGATAGAAGTATTAATTATTGTTTAAAAGTACGAGATATATTATTGGAGTACCTTCCTCTTCGAAATTCACTTGCAGACTGACCCATTGTTCTCTAAAACAAAACATTAATTAGAAAGTTGTTTATGATTTTTCTTATGTGGATTATTTCTGTAACGATAATAATAATTCTAATAATGAAAATTTAATATTATAACGTTCAAATTTTATTATTTTATTCATTCTAATGTAATTATTTTATTGCTCATGCGCAGTGATGACTACGAGTGTTAAATTATGCTGTAATATAAGTAGAGTGTATTAGAGTATTAAAATAATTGTTAATTAATCGATAGAAGTGCCGATTATTGTTTAAAAGTACGAGATAAATTATTGGAGTACCTTCCTCTTCGAAATTCACTTATACACTGAGCCGTTGTTCTTTAAAACTAAACACTAATTAGAAAGTTGTTTATATTTTTTTTTTTTATTTCGAGCATGTGTGCAACGATAATTATAATTCTAATAAAGAAAATTCAATATTATAACGTACAGATTTCTTTATTTTATTTATTCTAATGTAATTATTTTATTGTTCATGAGCAGTGATGACTTCGAGTGTTAAATTATTTGTAATATAAGTAGAGTGTATTAGAATATTAAAATAATTGTTAATTAATCGATAGAAGTATTAATAATTGTTTAAAAGTGTGAAATATATTTTCGGAGTTCCTTCCTCTTCGAAATTTATTTATAGACTGAGCCGTTCATTAGAATGATAAAATAATTGTTAAATAATTAATATTAGTGTATATGTTATCTAATAACTTATTACATATGATCTATGTACCTTTCCCTTCAAGATTCACCTTTTAACTGAGACATTATCCTCTATAAAAATACTTTTATTTTAATGTTGTTTAGGTTATTTTTCAAATTTGCCCATGTATGCAACGCAAATAACATTCGAAATAAACAGAATTTCAGATTATAATTCTCTTATTTTTACACTCTTTTCACTCTACACAATACTTTACACACTTTAATTATAAACATTACAAAAATAATGAATAAAATAAAAAAAGAATACATAATAAGAACGTTATCTCATTGCATACGAGAAAATAATCATGTAGATGAGAAACTTTTTCAAAGAATTTAGTAAAACAATTGACAATATTTCGCTTGCCATCCTTATAAAAATAAATCCTCATCATAAAGGCGCGTTTTTACATTATCGATATGGATAATAGGGACTTTTGTACTGTTGGCAAGCGATAGATTGTCAATTGTTTTACTAATTTCTTTGAAAAAGTTTCTTATCTACATGATTATTTTCTCGTATGCAATGAGATAACGTTCTTATTATGTATTCTTTTTTTATTTTATTCATTATTTTTGTAATGTTTATAATTAAAGTGTGTAAAGTATTGTGTAGAGTGAAAAGAGTGTAAAAATAAGAGAATTATAATCTGAAATTCTGTTTATTTCGAATGTTATTTGCGTTGCATACATGGGCAAATTTGAAAAATAACCTAAACAACATTAAAATAAAAGTATTTTTATAGAGGATAATGTCTCAGTTAAAAGGTGAATCTTGAAGGGAAAGGTACATAGATCATATGTAATAAGTTATTAGATAACATATGCACTTATATTAATTATTTAACAATTATTTTATCATTCTAATATTCTCTAATTACATTTCAGATTGTTTCTAGGCATATACATTGGTTTAAATATTTCATAGGATTTAAGGTACATGAAATAGAAAACAATTTTGATATGTTATAAATTTGTGTTTCTTTTTTCGATTACAAATAAAATGTACACATTATTCATAATTATTCTAAAAATAATGAATAAGATAAAGAGAATGTAGTATCTTATAGCATAGAAAAACATGTGGAATAATCTTCGTGTGTGAATCGTGTATAAACGTTATTGTAAATTTATTTAAAACAATTATGTATATCGGAAAGTATTTAAATTGTAAAGATTCTTTATCGATACAGATTTTGGCAATTTATTCTTTCATATGCTGCATTTTATATTAGACATTTTTATATCGACAATTCTCTTCTATACGATTGTATTCTTTTATGCAAAACGACAAAGATCTCTTAATGTCTACATTGTCTTTATTCTATTCATTATTTTTAGAATATTTATAAGTATTGTGTACATTTATTAGAAAAATAGAAATGATTTTTAATTTATTTAATAAATAAATTATCATATGTAGTTTGACCAGCGTGGTCATAAAGAAGGTCAGATTCTGTCCGTGTAAGAAGCTGTGAGGACCCTTTTCATGTTTAAAAACATGAATTAGCCAATCACAGCCAAGCTTTCGTCCGAATTCTTTAGTTTCATGGCGTCTTTCGTGGAGAACACATCGGAGTGTAATCGTCTCGTTAAAATCAGGTAATTAAAAGATATTTTGTAAGGTTCACACCTTTCTATTACAATATATAAAGGATAAAAGGATCGATTTTGATTTTTTGAGTATATTTTGACAATTTTTATGCTTCTATATCGTATTTTTAATCTTTCGAAATTTTTCTTTATTATAGGTGGAAAGAAGATCTACTACGCATCATTTTCGCGCATGCAGTATTTTCGCGCCAGTCTTATGCGCCTGTTTTATACACTACAATATGGCGAATCTTTCGAATTTTTTAATCTGTCATCTGTATACGTGTTGCAGCGGATTTTGTTATCCCGTTAATTTCAGGTAATTGTTTCAATTAATTATCTAACGTACACCTTCCTGTTATATATATGATGTTATATATAACGAATGTTATACGTGAGTTTTTTCATATTTTACTTTTATTTTTTAGCTTTCTAAGCATGGGAAGAGTTATAACACGAATTCACTAATATTTTAACCTTGTGGCAACTTTTTTTATCTTCTCCATGTACGGCGAGGTGAGCATTATTATTTTTAAATATAAGCATATAAGCATATAGAAATACTACAGAAAGAGTGAGAGAGAAGGAGTGAGAGAGAGAGAAAAAGAATAAGAAAACAATACACTCGACATATAAGTTATTATAAATGTGTATTTTTGTTTCCAGGAATTTCTCGAGGAATTTTCTTCGTCGAATTTCCGACAACAAAACGTAAACAGCCGATAACATAGGTATAATAGCCGAGCGTTCGACACTCCCGAGATCTCCTCTACCAAGGTTATGTAGTAACGTACCTCGTATTCGTCTTCTATCTTTCAACGAGACAACATCTACGAAAATAAATCGTATTAAATTATTTAATAATTTTATTTCTAACGTTATCGTTTTGATTTTAATAGTTTAAAAAGCTTTTCATTGCATAGAATGGTATAAAATCTGGTTTATTTTTTATGTTACTCTTTATTGAGTTTGCTGATACAATTACTGTTTTATTTAGACAACTTTAAAGATTTTTAATTAATATTTTTACTAGCATTACATACTTTGTATGTAATTTAGCAAGCAAATAGTTGCATACTTTGATAAATTTCACAAATATTTAATAACTTGAATACCATTCTATCAAAAATATTCAATGGTTTTAATGTGTGCCCTGCCTTCAGAAATGATTTACAGGAAATATTGTAATATAGTCTTTAGTATGTTTCAGCTCTTTTCAGACTTTTTATTTAATTTTATTTTATACATCGTCATCCTAAGGGTAGGATACCCATCCTGCAATCATCAACGAAGACTAAAAGTAAGTATATTTTACTATCAAACATTTCTATGATAATTTCAATTGATTTTTATTACAACAATAATATTAATTGTTCTTTTTCTTGTTATGTTTCAGAAAATCTTTGCAATCGAGCGCGTAGGCAATGAGGTTCTCGTGTGTTGCATCGTGTTAAAATAAAATATAAAAAAGTCGACAAGTAAATTCAGTGTTGATCGTCGTATGTTAAAGTTTCGTTTGCTCGGTTAAGAAACTCGCAAGTTTCTTTTATTCTGTTTAAACATGTGCTCATCGTCATCCTAAGGGTAGGAGACCCATCGTGCATTCATCCTGCATCCATCAAAGTGAGTATATTTCTCTATTAAAAATTTTCTCAATAACTATAGAAATTTTTATATAACAACGATTTATATAATATTATTTTTATTTGTGTTTCAGATCATCGTTGGAATGGTATATATTCCCATTTTATTTATTAAATTCATTTAGAAATTCGTTTAACACTAGATTTGTTCACTATTATTTAAAAATTTACAAACGTTGTTTAAATGAAAAAATGGATAGAGGAAAGGAATTAATATTTATGTATATTTCATTACAGCATTAAAAATTACCATATAATTTTAAAAAATATTCTACTTTAAAGTTAATTAAATTTAAATTTTATTAAATTACAATTAATTTAAAATATTTCTATTTTATATATATGTAACAAAAAAGTTTGAAATGAATCAAATTTGCTCAGTCCATAAGTCTAGTGTTAATTGAATTAATTGAATGTAATGCAGTTTTAAAGTCATTATTTGTGCATTGTCATCGTCATCCTAAGGATAGGAGACCAATTGTGCATTCATTAATAAAGATTTAAAGTGAGTATATTTTTTTATTAAATAATTCCTTAAAAATTTTAATGATTTTCTGTAATAGTAATGATATTAATAGTATTGCTTTTTATTTCAGTTTCAGATTGCAATCGTGCACGAAAGGCCCACGTGAAGTGACTGGGAGTGAAATTTTTGTTCTTGCATTTGACTGCGAGCAATGCAGTCTTTGAATTAGTGCAGTCTAGAATCAGTGATCGGGCGAGTAATAAGTTAAAATCAAACGCGAATTAGAGTCAGTGTTGTTCGTCGTATAATAAAATTTCGGTTTCGCGATAAGAAACTCATCTATAGTTTCTTATTTTCGTTTATACCGCGTTGTTAGATTCACGCGAGGTGCATTACCATGGTGCAATAGAGCTGCATCTCATTGAAATGCATTGTAAGTATTCATTTTTATTTACATTTTATTCGATTTTATTTTATAGTATTTTGGATAATATTCCAGATAACTTATCGTTTTGTTCTATTTTATTATACAGATATAACCATGGAATTTCTTCCTTTCAAAGATGTTGGATGAATTCTCCGATGGATCTTCGATGGATCTTCTTCAATGGCAAATCGAGTATCGACTTCCATCGTCAGACTACAATACTTGCTGCGAAGTAGGAGTGTTTTGGAGCCATCGCAGAACTTCTTAAACCGTAAGTTTTTATTTAAAGTCCCTCCAGTGCTCAATCATGCCGAGGATGAAAGGTCCTAATCGGCACGAGTTACTGGTTGTAATTATTTAAATAAATTATTGACGAGCACATGAGTAATTCCTTTTTAGGAGTTACTCATGAAAATTGTATATTTTATTGTATGTTTTATTGTATGTTTTATTATTAGTTCAGGATAGGTTTTCTTGTCTCATCGGTTAAATTCATTTAATTAATAATGCAATTAATAAATGCACTCTCTTTTTAATTACGTTTTTTTTCGTGGTCAGTAGTGATGAAATCGAGCATTAATTTACTCGTTTTCGTCCAGAAAACCATATAATAAATATCTTACATGCATTGCTTCGTACTAGTTTATCTAATCGAGAATAATTTATTGATATTAATCAAGTAATCGATACTTTAATATTTTAAATAAATGAGCAAGAAGACAAACTCATTCGCGACGGATAGACTTTGGCAGTTAAGTGGCGGCTCAAAGCCCAGTTCTTTAATTAGAACAGCCATTTAATGAAAAAGTCGTCCGAGGTTTGCAAAAAATATCCATCATCATTGTAGAGTCTTTTAATACAACCTTACCTCGAAACAATAATTGTTTCATATGGGGTAACTTTTTTTTTCATTCGCTTGTTTAAGTCATTATTCACCAAATGACTTGTAGAGTCCTTAGTCGCTTAGATGAATTTTTATTAAAATCTTTTGATATATTTATATATGTGTTAATCATATTTTTTAGATCAGGATTTTCAGCTTCTAATATACTAATCCCCCGTTTCTCCCCCCCATACTTTCTGCGTTCTCATTTATGCGTGTGCCCAGGAGTTACACGTATGGGTGAGAAACAGTTAGCGTGGGTTTAGTTTTAGTTTTCTCCCCTATTGGCGGCTGTTATTGTGCTAGTGATTGCACGATGTACTTTACACCTGTGTGTGCGTATTAGGTAGTGTGTACTGTACATCGTTCGCGATATTTTTTATTCATTTAATACATCATTAAATACTCAAAGCACATTAATACAACATATCACGTTTTTGTATTCTTATATTTATATTAAATATTTATAACTTTTTTTTTTGATAATCGTTTGCATAGTAGAGTCCCCACATTTATTTGTGGCAACATACTCGTATATAACTAGTATGCATATATATACTAGTGTATACTTGTATTTTTGCTTTAGTTTTTTATGCAATAATCATTAGCCTTGGCAGTCGATTACAGCAAAACGTACGTATACCCATTAGCATATAAGTTTAGAAAACGTGGTTGAACTAGGGTGTCGGAGGTGCCCCGGGGCATGCTCTCTAGTTTAGGCTTTTGCACCCTGGTGGTATGTGTGAGAACCGTGGAGTGAGTGGGTGGGTATGTATGGTTTTTCTTAAAATGGGTAAAAATATGGATAATAGGCAGGCAGGTAGCATACTTCTCAGAATGAATGGGAAAACTTTAATTTTAAGTAGGTAGGATCCAGGAAAGGCATTAGACTTCTTGCTTCCACTCCGGAGTGGAAATTTCGCCTCCTGGTTTATACAGAATTGCTACAAAATTTTATCATCTCATTCTATTATGCTTAATTTGTTCATTTATTTTGTGACTATTCTGTGATCTTTATTATGTATCATGATTCAAAGGTATTTGCAACCATTTGAAAGGCTTATTTCTACTTCGATTTTACCTCAAACGAGATAGAGTCGAATCAAATTCGCAAATTCTTTGATGCATTTGATACTTAGCTTTAAGTATTTCAGGATTAGCACTACGCACTATCGCGATTTCCTCTTACAACTAGAAATATGTGATATAATTAAATATAACTAATTAATGAAATTAAAGTATTACAAGAAAATGCATTACAATTATTGCACTATTTATTTCAATTCGATTTTATTACTCGACGTTAAAAGTGCGAAGTGTTATTAGGTCATCGAGGGAAATTATTATCTGCTTGGACATTCGATTAAATGTTCTCTCGTGTATGGTCAATGAACTCTAAGTTCATTGATGGTCCACGAGTTAGAAAAGTCAACGCGAAATGTAAATTAATTTTTGCATAATTGAGAATTAGAATCATAACAAAATTTGAGTTTATTTACAAAATTAGTATGAGAGATTTTATCTTGCTCGCACATAGAAAATGTCCAAATGCAGTTTTCAGAGAATGAAGAAAGAAGAGGCTTAATGCCGAAGAGGCCCCCACTTAATTGTGGCTCAAGAGGGCAACTACTGAGGCTATTGAGTTATTTTCAAAGGTTCAACAGCAAGTTTGAACCTTTAGAGAAGGGCTCTCTAGTCATATTTTATATTTTATTGTTTTACTTTTTTGCTCGTCATTAATTTCTAGTTGTAATTGGAGATGATGGACCATTCCATCTCCTTGGGACACCAAATTCGTGTCTATATCGTCAAAAAGATGCATATGTGTTTAGTTAGTTCGAGTCAAAATATTTAAATTCCCTTTTTATCACATTTTGAAACACTAATTATCGTCTTTTGAATATTAAAGTAATCTCTCTTTTTTTTGTCTTTAAGATTTTTCACTGTAATCGTATTTTATTAAACTTGTAATTTCTTTTTTCTATATAATGTAGCCTAAAAGTACTAGTTATAATAATTAATAGATATTATTTTCTCTAGTAACTTAATATTTTTACTTTTACTTTTTTATTTTTTTTATTTTTTGTAAATGTAAAATCACACATTTCAATTCAATTTTATTGCAACTTTAAATAGAGATTTGATAAAAATAAATAGAGAATTCAATTTTAAAGGTGCATCTGCGAATTGGACGATTCATATGTTAGGCTACTATATATCGCTTGATTCTATAACTAATATAGTTTTCTTTTTGTTACAGGTGATCATCGTTGGATTTTACAACAAACCATTGAGATCTTTTTCTATTTGAATTTCTAAAATTGTTTCATTTTTCAATATATGTATAATGGCATTTCTGAAGGCACACATAAAAACCTAATATTACATATATATATATATATATATATATTGTTATTTGAAATCCTATTGTTCGAAATCGTTCATGATTCGTTTTCTAAAATTGTTTTACAGTCCATATCGGCGACAATAGACAGTACCTGTAAGTACAGACTTATACACTACTACAACTAAAGCAGTAAAAATCTATGGGATATTTCTATCTGCGTTTTTTCGCAAATATTATTTAAAATTCTATAATATAAATAGCTTTATATAGTTTTTTAAATGTACCAAAAATTTTTCATATATTTTTTTTAAGTAAATGTAGAATTAATATAAATTAATATTTTAAATTCGATTAAAAGGAAATTATTTGAATAACTGCTATTTGAATATTTTATTTTATTTTTGTTTGTATTTATATTTTAAATACCATTTACGTAGATAATTTGTTCGGAGATGATAGGAAGGAATAATTTATTTGCCCGGCAAGCTTTGCATGTTTGATCGATTAGTGGTATAATTATTGTTATAATTTTAAATACCAACATTTGCGTTAACAACGTGTTTAATTTGTTTAGCAATTTTATCATGCGTAATGTATTACTACCTTATTACTATTAAACGTGAATTTTATTCTAAACGAAGTTTTAAATATACTAAATGTATTAGAGAAATTAATATTATTTTTTTTGTTAATCGATTATATTTTAAAATGTATTAGTTAATTAATTATCTTTGAAAATAATTAATTTATTATATAATATGTATTAAATGTTAACATTTGTCTATACGAAATTATATAATTTCTTGTTTTATAATCACAGAATAATTTCGTTTCATAGAATGTTAAGAAAAGTATCACATTTTAACATATTCAGAACATCTTCACATCTTGAAATCGTTCCTTTACATAGAGTTAGCTTCATTGATAAATGTAATATTATAGGGAATACGTGATAGGAAAAATATAAAGAAGAAAAGGAAGCAGTTACCTGCCGTTATCGAATTTCTAAGATATTTTTCTTCCCTCTTGGATACCTTGAAAATGATACACTTGTACTTATTCCAATAATAATAGTAGTAGTAATAGTAATAGTAATAATAGTAGTAATAATAATAGTAATAATAAAAGTAATAGTAATAGTAATAATGGTAGTAATACTCTTACCAGGGGATAGTCAGATAGACCACCTTTAGATTTTTTTCAAATTTTGCACACTTGTAGTAATCCATGAAAACATTCATTGTACCTTTAAATATTGCCTATATATTTACAATAATAATTACTAACGTAATTGCAAAAAAAATTGTAACCTAATTCATTATTTAAATCGATCTAACGTATAATGCAAATAAATTATTTTCTTTTGTATCAGTTATACGAATAAATGTAAATTTATTTTTCTTTCTTTTTTTTTATTACGTTTATTCATTTTTCTTAGTAAAGTAAAAAATAAATAAAATAAATAGAAGAGAGAATTTGACCGATAAACATAGTTTGAAAAGGAAAAAGGAAATTCCTTTCATCGGATGAAACTACTATACTATACTTTCTTTGGTTTCATTGAAATCGAACCTTCTATTTCCCTACCATCAAATTTTTTTATCTCTTTTTTTTTCATTCTCTCTCTTTTAAGGAGTGCAATCCTTGAACCTTGAAAGATACACTTTTCGAAGTATCATTAACATTATCAAACCTGATACTACCATTCACTTGATCCTAAAGAAAAAAGAAGAAAAAGAAAACAAAGATATATATATATAAAAGCACCTAATCAATTTTTTTCTCCATCCTCAATTTCGTCGTTTTTTACATTCAAATTTTATTACATAGTAATATATGTATAAATAATTAAATAGTTATATTTATATATGAATATTAATATATAGTATAATATTATACATATACATTATTTATACATATAGTTTATTTCAGTTTGGTTAATATAATATTCATTGAATAATTTTATTTAATTAACATTTACGTTATTCTTCTAATTTATTTCTATGATCTGGTGAAAAAAAGTAGGCTAACGTGATGACAATGAAAAAGGATGATGCGTGACATCGTTTTCTAATAGAAGGAAAATTGTAACACGACACGAACATATTTATATTCGATACCATATATCTGTTATACATAAAGTTGTATATGTATTGTACAATGTATTTAAAGTACATACTTTATATCGAGAATTAATAGAAAATTTTCTATTAAATTCAGTACATGTGATATTTTAACGTTCTATTAAATAATCTCATCTTGAATTATTATTAAAACTCCATGTATTTCTTTTATTCATCTTTTTTCTTCTTTTACTTTTTTGTTTGTTTATTATGTCGTAAAATTCGATCGTTAATATCTCGAGCAAAAATATAATAAATTTTATGCTATGTATCAAACTTATTTTTCACTGATAAAATTTGACGAAATAATAAATTAATATGTATTGTACATTATGCATAGATATATATATATATATATATATACAGCTTTTATGTATTGATATAAGGTATATAAAAGTTGAATAGAGTTTTATATAAAGCTTGAAAGAAAATTTTCTATATGTGGGATGAAACTCGGCGTGTTATTTAATGTCCTACTAAACAATCTCATCTGAAATTTATCTAACGGAAATATAATGTTTCGTTTTATGTATCATACAAATATTCTTCGTTTTTTATTTTTTCAATATTATTTTTCTTTTCCTTTTTTTTATTATTTCAATAATTGATTCTTTACGTTTCGTTGATGGAACAAAATAAATTTCTTCGTTAACTCTGAACCAATTCATTTTTTTAACAACAACGAAACGTCGCGTAATAATAAATTAAAAAATAAAATTAAAGAAAAATTTTTCTCGTACAAGAGTTTAACTAACGTAAATAATTTTTATTAAGCATCATTCATTTTTATTTGTTATTACTTTTAATGATTTTATTTAACGGTAGTGTAACATTAAAAATGTTCTTTTCTTTCTTCTTTTTTCTTCTTAACTAATTTGACTCGATTCTTCTTCGACAATATTTATAACGTAATAATAAATTAGAAAAATTCTGAAACATTAAAGAAACACCTTTCTTTTAAGAAACTTTTCTTGTCTAAAGGAGAAACTAAGGGCATAGGATAAAAGATAAAAGATAAAAGATAAAAGATAAAAGATAAAAGATACAACATGAATGTTTTTCACCGTTAAGATTTAGATTGTAAAAAGAAATAAACAAAAAAGAATAATAATGACAATAATAATAATAATAATAATAATAATAATAATAATAATAATAATAAAAAAGACGAGAACTCAACCGACGAGTTTTCGAAGTGAAAAAAATGTTGGAAAACTAACTATGCGATATGGTGTTTTCTATGTTCTATTTTTTTTTCTTTCCATTTCTCTTCTTTTCTCTCGTTCCGTTGTCACCTTTTTAAATAAATAAAAAAAAAACTCGTCCGAAAGTAAATTCGGTCTGTCGAATACACGAACAATGTGTGTGTGTGTATATGTGTACGCTACAGAACTCTTCCGGTCGTTTTAATTTTATCAACTTTTCATCGTGTTTCTCTGACATGAGTAACAACACTTTGTGAACGTTTTATTCTTCTTTGTTTTTTTTTTTATTTTTTATTTTTTATTTTTTCAAACATCGATAATTTCAAACGATATTTTATTTTTATTTACAAAGAAGAACAATAATTATTTTCATATACACTTTGTTATAACGAAATCATGTCATTATCAACCATTAATTTTTACATTAATACTTTGCTTTTTAATTTTGCATTTTAATTTGTTCATTTGTAATCAAACTTGTAATTCTATCGTTTGAACTTTTCAGTACTGATGTTAAATAAAATTTAGGAATCAAAAAATTATTTATTTCGTTTATTTCGAAAGAAAATATATATTTTCATTAAGATCATTTAAAATCTAATTAACATTTCATTCGTATATACATTTATTTCTCTCTCTCTCTCTATATATATATATATATATATATATATATATATATGAAATTAAATTAACACGTATAAACTCTTTAATATAAATGATGAGAGTTAACAATTAACAGCTTTCATTTTTTTAAATAAAATTTGTATGTTTCTCGTTAAAACATTTTTTTGGATTTTAAAAAAAGAAAAGGAAAATTATTATCTTTACTTAGTTTTATGCCAAAAACAAAAATAAGCCCATAATTTCATTAACGTTAATTAAATTGTAATTAACATCTTATTCATATACATGTATATGAATAAAATAAATAATTTATTTATATAGAATCGAAATAAAATAAACACATTTATCATTTATAATATAAACGATAAGAGAGAGAGAGAGAGAGAGAGTTATTAATTAATACTTGCACATTTTTAAACAAAAATGAAAATATCTCACGAATCTTGGTTAAGAAATGTTAATTAAATATTAAATGATTCTACAATGAAATTATTTATCCAATAGAAATTTTTTTTTTTTTTTCAGAAATAAACATAATAAATAATTTTGTCAAGTATATATGTATAAAAGGTTAGGATAAATGATGTGTAGGGTAGAGGGTAAGGAGTTGGATATAAGGATGTTAGGAAAAGAAGGGTATCTTTCGTAAAGAGACAACTGCTATAAAGTATATCGGCTGACGTACACGATTGTCTCCGTTTTCCGTCAAGCGTTAGAAAATGGAATGCACCTGTCGTCGTCGCGAGAGTTTCTACATCAATGCCAACCTGAAACACAGACATTGTTCTCGACAACGTTTACAGCGTTATCACGTTGAGCTCGTGTTTGAAAAGAATAGAAAACCTATGTGTATATATGTATATATGTATATATGTATGTATACAAGACTATGTGCATCGTATACGACGATGCAACGAGGACCCAAAGTTTTTCCATTATCCACGCGAAAACTCGTCTTTAGTGACTCGTTTACGGAAAAGGAAAGAGAATAAAATAGAAGAGAAACGATTTACAACAAATTGGAGTTGATTAGAATAATTTACATGACTATTATATTAAAACAATATAAAATCTAATAGTAAAATAATTATTTTTTGCTTATTATTCATGTGACACAAAATGTAGCATAAGAAATGTAAATTTAATGGTGAATAAATTTTTTCTTTTATTTTGTAATAAAAATTTTTAATGAACTCCAATTTGTGAAATTGATTAGAATGATAAAGTCAAGAAAAAATTGATTGCTATTATCCTATTCTATCATATACCTAAATCAAATACCATCGATATTCAAATTTGTTATAACGAATAATCAATCACAAGAGCTTACATATATTATTTTTAATCGCCCATAATTTCTTCTTCTTTTTCTTCTTCTTATCTAATTGCAAGTAAAAAAATTATCTTAAAAATATATTGGATAAAAAGAGATTAAAAAAAATAAAGTAAAAAGGAAGAAAGAGAACTTCCAACTGTCGATAATAAATTCGACCACGAAAAGAAAAAAAAAAATGTCTTCTTAAAAGAAGAATGTCTGTTTGGATCGATAGTGAAAACAGCATGGTTGGTAGGTAGATAAAAACCAGCTTAGCTAACTTCTTTTTTTTTTTTTTTTAACGAGAACGATAAGGTGCTAAAGAAAAAGGTAAAGAAACCTGAAGGAACCCCCCTCCCCAAAAAAAGAAAAAAAAAAAAAAAAAAAGAAAACAAAAATGAATAAGTAGTAAAAGAAAAAGAAGGAGAAAAAAAGGGGAAAAAAAGAAACAGGAGTGGAAAGAAGATTCTCTCGTTTTCTCCCTTGACCCTTCCATCTTTACCCGCTGTTAACCGTCGGTACATCGACGATGTAATCGAATCGAAAACTATAATAACTTTGTCCCGAACCCGAACGCGACGGGTACACCTCCAGACAAACTTGATTTATCTTCGACAGAACCAAAAAGAGTTGGGAGGGAATAGGAAGATGGAGAGGTTGAGAATCGTCAGAGTGTTTCATGCGAATAAGAAAAAAATTGAAATACGATCGATAATTTCTATCATTTCGTGTCAAATTTTCTTCTAAAGTTAATCAATAATAATAGTAATAATAATAATAATAATGATAAATAATAAATATAACAAATATGAAACGAAAGTATGTAAAATTAACAAATTGGATTATATTTTCAAAATTGACAATTTAAATCTACAAATTGGTTTCCCCCCAGTTGAAAAAATAATCCTTGTAAAGTGAAGTATAAAAACTAACAAAATGTTGATAGACAAATCTTTACCAATTTCCTCTCTCTTTCTCTATCTCTCTTTTCTATCTTTCTTTTGTGTATTTTCTTTTTTTTTTTTTTTTTTAATTCCCAAGAGAATCTTTTCTGAGTTAAGTACAAAGTCTTTTCTCTCCCTTACTTTCGATTCCTTCTTCGTCCCAAGAGAAGAGTTGAAGAGTTTACAGAGTAGAAGTAGAAGTAGAAGAAGAAGAAGAAGAAGAAAAAATAAATTGAAAAAAAAAGAATGAAAAGGAAAAATAAAAATAAGAGTCTGTTAGTGCAACATACATCGAACGACTACGTGCAATAAGCACGTCCACTCGAATACGCTAGAGTCACGTGAATTCCGTAGAAGAGTATACTTTGAGTTTATTTTTTTTTATTTTTTTAAGATATGATCTTCTATACGAATGATCTCTCGAATGATCCTCGTTCGGATATCCAATTTACTTTCAATAGTAGGAAAGCTTTTTTCATCATTTTGACATATAGTAACTTCTAATTCTAACTCTCTAGCTCCTTCATTCCTTTTTTCACCCTTATTCACACTTATTTGTACTCATACTTGTATCACCTGTCTTTTTATATGTGTTAACATGAAATACCGAAATTGAAGAATGTCCAAATTCACATGATGAAATGTTAATGCATATTAAATGTGTGTTCGGTAAAAGATATTATATTTATAAGGTTTATTTATATATATGTATATATATAATTATTTCGAGAACAGATACTATTCAACATCTAAACGAACTAAATTATCTACATATTAATATAATCTCGATTTACAAGATATTTCTAGAAAACTAATTTCCCATATAAATCTCATAGAAATATGGTGTGTATTTGATTAAAATATTGATACATTAAAAATAGATAACTTATAAGTTTATGAAAGCTCGTATTGAGAATTGAGAAGATTACAAATTTTCAATTAAATGTCATGAAATTGAAAATAAAATACGAGCAAATGGGGGGAGGGTGGTTAAAGAGAAAAAAATTAGAGGAATAAAAAATTGTGATTAGAAAAGTAGAACGCGAATAAAAAGACCGAAGTTAAACATGTATTATATAATTTCTTTCCTTCTTTCTCTTTCTCATTCTCTCGTATCTCACTCACTCTCATTGGTGGTTTTCAGTCTTTTTGCTAGTAATTACATACACACATATGGTTCTCGTAAACTCGTGGTAGCAAAGTTTATACCTCTTTTATGGACTGTGAAAGATTAATTATCGTTCCCATTCGTCCTCGTCTCTACACCTGCACATATATACATATACACACATGTATTATACATATATATATATATATATATTTGTCATCGTCGTCGTTATTTAAACGTCATCGTTCTCGTCTCGCGAAGCGTTTCGTTTCGTTTCGTTCGAGTACCTTTGCGCATTAAATTCCCTTTTCTACCCTTTCGCAATTACGTTAATTAACGTAATTGGACAGGAAGTTGAACGTACGAGGACGAATCGAACCTTCTAACGCAAGAAACGTTTTCTCGAAAATGAATGTGAATGTATATGAGACAGAAAGGAAGATGATGATGCTCTTATCTCGCGACTACTCGACATATTATCCCCCTTTTAAAATTAGCATACTGTCATCAACCCTTTCCCTTTCTTTTCTTTTCTTTTCTTTTTTTTCTCCTCTTCTATCACACATACCTATTTACCTACTTTCTCGTTTCCAAAAAAAAAAAAATCTTATGGGGGAATGTAATCGATAATAATATTGTTTTCTCGATTAATAAATAATTTTGAAATTTTTAATTAATTATTTATTATCAAAGCTTAATATAATTTGACACCAGAGAAACTTTTTTTCTTTTTGTTCGATCACTCTCACTTAAACCAATCTCTTTAAGTTTCTTTCTATCCCATGACCCTTCCCTTTCTTTCTCCCTCTCTTTCTCATGGGCACGTTAATCATTAAACTTATAAAGTTAAACTCAGCAGGTTATTTGCATAGTTTCTCACCACTTGACGCTCAATATAACTCAGGGATTTATCGTCGTGCATACGTGTCACGAGACTATTAATTATGACACCCCCTCTCTTCTTTTATTCAATACTATACCTCCATTTTTCCCTCACCCTCTCTTTCTCTATCCCTTCTTTTCCTTACTTTCTATTTTATTCTTTTGAAATTTTTTTTCCTTTCTTTTTTTGTCGATTTTTTTAAATCAAGTCAAACCCATCCACCTTGCACGTAAGCTCGCGTAAGTTGTGGAAGAAGCTTTTACGAAAAGCTTCGTTATTTTTCTATTACGTTGCTACGTTTATGCACTTTCTCTTTACCCTCTCTCTCTTTCTTTCTTTCTTTCTTTCATTCATTCTTTTTATATTTTTTTTTTCTTTTTCTTTCCTCCCCTATCCTTCTATTTTGTCTCTACCAATCCTCTTTGTTTTTATTTTTCTTTTTTTTTTTTTGGTCTTTTGCGCTAGCTCGTGCCAGGAAATTTGTCTCCTTGTCTTTTCTCTTCCCCATTTCTTTTTTTCTTCCTTCTATTCCTTTTTATTTCTCGTTTTCTACCGGTATCGATCCAATGTTAGGGGTAGGTAGGTAGGTAGGTAGGTAGGCAGATAGGCAGGGAGATTTTAACGATTACGATTAAATTGTCCTTCATTTTGTGTCTACCTTATCCGTTCGTTCGTTCGTTCGTTCTTTCGTTCTTTCGTTCGTTTCTTTCGTTCGTTTGCAAAATTGTTATCGGATTTTTTTTAGATAGAAAAAATCGTTTCAAATGAAATATATTTTGTAGATGAAATTTTCGAAGAAGTCGTGAATGAATGAAATCAAATCCAGTTACTCGTCTTTTGATATCGTTTTGAAATTATTCGAATGAAATTTCTTTAAAGAGATGTACAATTAAGGGACAATGAAGTGAATTAATTTTTAAATGAACTGGCAAATTACTCGAAAATGAAAGAGTGAAAAAGAGAGATATAGAATGGTGGAGATGAAGGGGTTGTAAATTTGTTCAAATTCGTAATTAATTTCAATTTAGTCCTAACAAAATATTCTAGCTACTTAGATATTCTTTTCAAACTCCCACCACCCTTCTCTCTCTCTCTCTCTCTCTCTTCCTCTCTCTTTTCATCTGAGATCTTAAAGAGATATACTAGCAAAGGGGACAATGAAATGAATTACTTTTTAAATGAACTGCAAAATTTCACGAGATTGAGAAAGTGGATAGGATTATAAATTTTGTTCGAAATCTAAATTAATATCAAACATTATGAGTTAATATTTAGAACATATATTTTTAATATATATTATTTTATTATATAATATATATAATAAATATAATAATAATAATAATAATAATAATAATAATAATAATAATAATAATAATAATAAATCTAATGAGAAACGTTGACTATAAATAACAAATTGTATTATGATTTCTTGTATATTAATTTGTTTAACTCTATAATGCAAATATCTATCCCTATTATAAATCCAAATGAATAATTATTTTCTAAAACAAATAAAAAATATTCACGTACAAATAAGCCATTTAATTGATCATATTCTAAAGAAAAATAAATATTAGAAAAGTTGTGATTAATCCAAATGAAATATAAAAGTTCTTATAAAGTTTTAGAGAAAAATATTGAATCTTGGACATTCTTTTCGCACTCTTTTCATCTTTTTTTTTTTTAATTTTTTATTCTTCTATGATTCTTTACGGACTCCTCAACTTCTTCCTCCTATACCACCACCACCGCCACCACCACCACCACCACCATTACGACGACATAAGCCATGGACGAACGAAGCAGCCATATTAAATTCTTGCTATTTAATTTGAAGACCCTTTTTTCCGCTTTACAGACTTTAGAAAGTCGTTGACCTAAGTAATTCGATTCTTTTGTCCTCGGTTTATCGAGCCTACGTTACCAACGAGAACTATATTGAAAAAAAATAAGAAAAAAAAGATTTCCTTCCACGCTTCTTTCAAAAGAAGAGATAGAAATTCTTTTAACCACGAACTTCGCGACTTCTTACTTTCTAAACTTCTTCATGATACAGGAAGATCTTTCTTCTTATTGCACACCTTATCGTTTAAGACGTTTGACACGTTAAAATGATTAAACGTCACAATTTTACGTTCGTGATCCTATTGATACATAGAAGTCTTCTTTTTATTAAATTTATTATTATTATTATTATTATTATTATTTCGAATCTTTTTTATTAAGAAAAATAATAAAAGTAGAGTCTAATATAAAACATATTTTTGTTTTTATTTTTTTTTGTCATTTAAATAATAAAAAGAAATGGGTCATATTCATTTACATAACGTTTTTTAAAAATATCATTTATATGTGTGCACACAGGTGTGTATTTAAAAATTTCACGTACGAATAATTTTTTGTGTTTTTCTTTTCTTTTCTTTTTTTTTTTTTTTCAATGCAATATGCATATAATAAATATTATTACATATTTATATAACTGTATGTGTTGTAGAGTTAAACAAATATGTTTTATAAAAGGGGTGAGAGGGGTTGCTCGTTAAATTTGAAACAATTGAATATCGAATATATACGAAATGAGAATAGAAATATGTTGTTACTTATTTTAAAAGTAAAGAACTATATCAATATTATTTATTAAAGACGATACGTGTTTATGTATACATTCTCAATAAACCGAAGAAAACATACACGTAACTTTATAACATCTAATTAATTCAAATTAAGATAAAATAACCTGTGGAATCGTATACAGGTAAATGTATAATTTAAATAAAACAAAAACATAACAACAAACCTACTTGATTATACGTATTCCTGTTATACGAATTCTTTAGTATTATGTTATTTCATTATACGTACTTTCTATTATACAAACATATTTTATATGTTATCGATATAATCAATAATCTAAATGAAAATCATAATATTGAATCTCGTATGCGTGATACATGATTAATTTCGATCTCGATAATTTGTAAATAAATCGAACAGTTATTATAATCAAAGCTTTTTCTGTATAATTTCAATTAAATTTCACTTAATTAAGTATTCTCTTTTTATTATAAAAAATCGATATTTAATTATAAAGATAATAAATGAATAATAATCTCTTGAAATATGTTTTTACGTGTAAAGATATTTCTAAACAAATATTTATTGTTTACAATTGACAATACGGTTGAGAATACTCCTGTGACACTCTGTAGTATATAGATATACATATATATGTACACATATACATGCTTGTGTATTTCAAGTATTTACTATGTGAGATAAATGAGAATTGTTTGTATGTATTATATGTGTATATAATGTATATATATTTGTATACTTAATGCAAATGCATAATCATTTATAATTGCTTCTAATTAGTGTAGTACCTCATTATCAATCCTAACTCTTCCTCTTTCTCTCTCTCACATACTTTACATTTTACTTTGTCTGAGTTATATAGTTCATTCATCTTTTATGTTTAACAATCAAATATTCAGTACCTTTAAGGGAGGAAATTAAATGCATTAGATAATGCAGTTATTATTCTTAGGTGAGATTTCATTTACGTTTAACAAGTGACTCGAATAAACATAATGAATTTAAACGAGACAATAATGTAAACGTTCGTCTTTGAATAATCGTTGAAAAAGAGAAATAAAAAGAGAACATTTTTATTGAAATCCAAGTAACATAATCGAGAATCTTCTGTACTTTGTGAATCGTGATTTAAAGCGGGGGTGTTTTCCCTTTTAATTCCTATAATACTTCAAATGATAAATCAAGTCACACTTTTCCCTTTTTTCTTTTTTTCTTTTTTTTTTTTAGATTTAAATTACGAGTACTTCGTTATGACAAAATTATGACCCTATTCAAAGTATATTTAATTAGATTATTTTTAACACGATATCCATTTTGTAATGAAATTATTAATAATTAAATTTTGTAATGCAAATGATGTATTATATAAAGGTTTAATCAAATATGTTTAAAAGGATATGAAATAAATTGAGCAATAAATAACGTCGAGTAATTGTGAAAAAGTTTAATATTTAAATAAATAGTATCATATTATATATATATATGTATGTAATATAATACTATTTTTATATAATGGAAAACATAAATTTTCGTTATTTTATAGAACCTAATGAAAATAAATGTTAAATGATAAAAAGAATTGTTGTAGATAATATTTCTTCGTGTATAAATAATAAATCACGTAGTCATATATAAGAATATATTTTTAATATAGAAATATATTCTTAAAATATTTCTTTTTTTTTTTTTTTATTATTTACATGAAATTCAGACGTTACTTTATTGGTTCAAACGAATGCTGTAATAACTATTATACAAATACGAGATCAAAACGTTGCAATATTTATGTATATTTACCTTTTACCCAGCTTGTTTTCTCTTGAGAGCAATAATATTTTTGTAAACTGAGCAAAAAAATGGAGAGAGAGAGAGAGAGCGAGAAAGAAAGGGGTAGAAAAAAATTATAAACACGTTGGAAAAAGTTAAAGGAAGATAGTGTGGTACGGAATATATGATGGAAGGGTATAAATGGAATTAAAAAAAAAAAAGAAAAAAAAAAGAAAGAGTAAGGGAGATGAATGTTTGAGTAAAAAGGGGTGAATAGGCGTACGCGAGTTTGTTGCGTGCTCGAGTATGTGGGAATGTGTATAAGATTTAAAAAACAAGAAACATAAAAAAATAAAAACAAAAGAAAAGGATAAAAAAAAAACTGAAGGATTATTCCAAGAGGAAAATTCAAGTTGGGGTGGTTTGGGGTGTAACACAAACGCGTATATCCATCTTCGTCGTGTAACTGTACGTCGTATCAGAATAATACTAATAGTAGTAGTAAATATATATGTATACATATATTTTTCTTTTTCTTTTTCTCCTTCGGGTGTGTAAATCCGCATTCGGTCTGTCAGCCCGCAGGACTTTTCCTCTTATAGAAACAAAACGTTTACTTCTTTTACTTGCTTGCTTGGGGGAAATAAAATGCATTTGAAAAAAGGGGGAAAGAAAACGTCGAGAAAGGATATAACATTTCCCAGGATATTATAACGTCAGTATATACCCGTTTAGGATTATATTGCGTATATGTAGTTAAATCATAGTATTTGTCTTTTTATTTTTTTATTTTTTTTATATATACGGAAGACAAAATATTTCAAATGAAAGAGGGTGGACGACGTTGGAAGGATTTATGATTATCCTCCGATCTTTCAAATTAAACGTAAAACATGGATTAAGAAAATAATAATAACAATAATAATATATATACAATTGAAAAAAATTCCATAGGAAAATAAAAGAAACTAACGAAAGAGTGATTTAAGTATTTAATACGAGTACACAGGAGTAGGGGGTGGAACAAGGGTGATTTAGGTAGAAGGAAAATTAAAAAAAAAGAAAAGTACATCGAACAATTTGCATAATTCATTTTTATACTTTATTTCATATTACATATTTTTTTTTTTTTTACTATTTATAATAATTATTATTATTTCTTTTTCTTTTTTTAATTCTTTTTTTTTCATTTGCTTCTTACAATCTAAGTTTCCCAATAGAATAAAATATTAGAAGGGATGAAAGTAACAAGAACGGGGGATATCGTTATCACGAATAAACATGGAATAAAAAGATGATAACAGATCTAGGAAGAATAGAGAACGAGAGAGAAAGAAAAATAGTGTAATAAAGTGAGAGAGAGAGAGAGAGAGAGAGAGAGAAAGGGACAAACGGATAACATTTCGATTTTCCGTACGATTTCGATTTCTATGTGTGTTTTTTCTTTTTTTTTTTTTTTATCATGTCAACTGAGAGAACCTTTTGAAATGTGTTCTCTTATTCCTTAGAAAAATAAATCCTAGAATATAATAGAAATATATATTCTCTATTCTTCTATCGATCAAAGATTCATAGATCGAATACATTGTGGGCGAATTGAAAAGTTTTGAAACCCCTTTTACATAGAAAAGTATTGTTTAATTTCCTTCGAACATCTCACTTTTATTAAAAAAGAAAAAAAATGAAAGCAAAATTGTTCAACCTATCTTCCTGTAAAAATGATTTTTTTTTTAAATCCCATAGAAGAGCGAGAAATTTATATGAAATCTAAAAAGGGGTTAACAATCACTCGAAATAATTAAAACTATCATCCTTCTACCTTTTTTTTTTTTTCTTCAATATTTTTGTTTCAATCCGATATTGAATAAACAAACAAACAAAATTTCGGTTCTTCCTTGAGGTTAAAATTTTTTGATTGTATCGCGAAATTACGAATATTCCCGTTCTAAGCCATTAACTAAAGTAAACGATTAAATATTAGGAAAAGAAAAAAAACCATGAATATCCAGGAGGAAAAAGAAATCGCATTTTGTTGTTAATTAAAGGTCAAGGTGTTACTAAAACTTCCAGATCTAGTACGTGGTACTACAGCATCGGTGAATCTTATGGTTACCGTAGTGATCGCCATATTGCCGGTTAGGAATTGTGCCAAATTATCAACCCCAGCACGTGGTTTGCGATCGAAGGGATAACCCATTGAACGTGCGTCCGGATATTTGCGGTCCCTCAATCCACAGAAACTCGTGGCATCCTTGCAACCCGTTGATTCTTCCTGTTCAACCTATTAAACATGAATGATAATCGTGAAATATGACTATTTTTTAATTAACACTAGATTCTAGAAGTATTTTGTTCACGTTACTTTTTTTAATTAATTACAAACATTGTTTGTATTAAGGGTTGAGTAGAAATGAATTAGAAATTAATTATTTAATAATTAGATAATTAAAAGTTATAACATATGTTTATAAAAAATATTATTTAAGTTTTAGAGAGGTATAATAGATTTGCAAGAAATGAGTTCGAATATGAAAAAATCTAATCAAAACGATCCAATCAAATGTCGTCAAACAAACTACTACGAATCAATATAGGTTTATGTGTGTTTCTGAAAGCAGATCAATCAAAATTACACATACACTATCGGTCAAAAGCTTGTAATTGATATTGCTCATCTTCCATAAAAATTTCAATCTACCATAATATCATATACTCAACAAATTATTTTTATGAATTAGTATATATCGCTTTTATTCAACAAATATCGTTTCATTTTCTCTCTTATTGGTTCTTATTATTTTTTGAAAACTCTACAAATTAGATTTAGTAAGAAATAGAATATTAAATAGAAACTTTATCTAAGTATCAATTATTTAATATTGATATGTGGCAAAATACTATTAGGGTGAACTAAAAGTTGGTACGTTTATAATGTTAAAACTTTACTTTGAAACTCCATAATGTTTTTGTCAAATTTATTTTGGAAATATTAATTTAACAACGCACAAACTTTTGTGGTTCTCTCACCTTAAATAATAATTCAAAATAATTTCAAATCAAAATTTAGAACTTATATTATTTATAAATTTCAATAATTAAAAACACGCACAAACTTTTGATTCACCTTAGATATAAGTTGAAAATAATTTCAAATGAAAATTTAAATCTTAGATTATTTATAAATTCCAATAATTAAAAATTACAACATGTGGGATTAATAAAATTGGTGTATGTTTATTAAAATATTCATTTTTCTTAATCCATTCGATATAATAACTTTAATTTATAATTAATAACTAAATTTATAACTTTTTTCGAACACGGTTCTTAGAAGTTATTTCTTTTTCTTTTTTTTTATTGTATTGCCAATTTTACAATACCAAATTTTATTTAAAAAAGTCTTATTTTTCAATGAATACTTTATTCAAAATAACTGATAATAGAATATAATTGCACGCATGGTGTGCATGTGGTCTCGAATGGGCTAAGAAATATTCTTTAAATGTTATAAACAATTAAAAACTTTTGACCGTTAGTGTAGTGTATATCAGGTTGAATACCAGTTTAAACAGGGTAACTTGCGTGACTATTCCAACGTTTCGATAATTCCCATCGTGCCCGGAATCGGACAACGCAAAGCAACAACGTTCCTGAATATCGGTTATCGAATATCCCTAGCGGCATGAACTAACTATAGTATAAAGATCTATACACATATACGTATATAAACATATATACATATACACAAACAAACATAATAACTAAGAGATTCAGACAATTATTAAGATTGATCGAATATTCGATCACTTTGATTGATTTCTAATCATTAATGTTACAAGTTTTTTTTTTCTAATTTTCTGTTTTAAAAGCAAATCAAAAAATAGTTCTATTTGATTAATATGAATATCATTATACAGTTAATTTCATTTCTTTGTTATGCATTTTCGTATTGTGACGAGTAATGAGTTAAACAGGTCAGTTCAAAAAGAAAAAAAAACCAAAAACAGATCGTTAAAAATTTTCTACATTGATGAATAAGTTATAAATATTCAATAGTTTAAATGTAATTCGATACGAATGAGAATGGCAAAGAATGAGGAAAAAAGGGTAGGAAAAAAAATGGGGAAAGAGAAATGAAGAAAGAAAGAACATTTTCATTCATGGACGATTAAATATGCACGTCTGATGAACTCAATTGTACAAAGGGATTTTGTTCTACTCAGTCAATCAGAAGGATCAACGTAAAGGTAGTAGTAGTAGTAGTAGTAGTAGTAGTAATTGTAGATGACTGAAGCTCTATTGTGATCCATGCCAAAGGGTATCTTGTAATTAGATTATAAATTCAATGATAATGATGCTAGTATGTCCGTCAGTCCGTCCGTCTGTCTGTCTGATCGCTTATTATCATTAAATAACAATGAACGATAATATAGGATCTTTCATAAATAATAAAATATATTTGTATTTATTAGATTGTTCAATAAGTCGATAGGAATTTTTTGGCTGAATATTTATTTGTAGTTAATTTTGTTCGTTAGAATATACTCAATTCTGTTTTTTATAGAACAACTTTTATTTAATAAAAATTCTAAGAAGAATATATATTTATTTCTTTACTAAATTATGTTTTTGAATTAAAACAAAGTATTTTTTGGGAATTTATTTATCGCGTAAAAACAGTATTAAGTGTTGTAATATTGAAAATGATTTTTAAAGTATATTATTTGTGCAACAGAAAGAAATATAAAATATATGAAAACTTACCGCATCACCGGTATAATCGGAAATCATGATAAAAAGATCCATCGGAAATCCATCTTTACTTCCTTTTGGTATAAGCAAATGTTGGGGCCAGCCACAACCGCAGAAGTTGAACTGTTCCAGACTATCACCACCGATTGGTCTATTCTCATCAACGTTTCGGAAGGTTCTTTCGAAGGGAATTGTTAGCGTGGATTCGGTTGAACTACGTTGAATTGTATTTTGTCCAGGACGTACTAGAAAAATATCAATTAAATCAATGAAAATTAAAAAAGTAAACGAACGAAGTAAACACTGTTAATAATTTTTGAAAAGGTTTCTCCGATAAGTTAGCTCTATACGCAGGTTTTTAGATAAAATATAATACTAGTTAAAAATAAATTAAATGATAATAATTATATTGTTTAATAGACTTACGTAAAACGGTAAATTTATCCATTTCAATCATGAGATGTTTCTGTTGTCTAAATGTAAATGGTAATCCACGTTCGTCTTGTTGAGGTGCCATGAATATGCGTACGGTACCTTTTTTAGGTGAATTATTACGATTATTTGCTACGATCGTATAAGTGAAATCAGAATGATTGAGATGAGTGAATCTGACGAGGACTGGTCCACGTGGAGTGAAATCGAGACCACGTGATAAATCGATATCACTCTTGTTCCAGAAGGTGGCTAAATTATTTGGGGGTTGATTCGCAGTAGTCACTCGAATGTCAGTTATTTCTACTCCTGGAAAATCGAGCTACCAAAACAAACAAACAAATAAATCAAAATTTATTAATCCCAATAGCCAATAAAAATACTACAAAAAATTTTAATTTTTTTACTTGATCTACGTTGTACTCGGGTAAAGTATCTTTATGTTCTTGGAATACGTCATCGCAGAATGCATGGAATCTATAAAATACTGGATCCCTCATAGCCGTAGCAGGTTCACCCATAATGCTGAAAGATTCCTGAAACAATAAACAAACCAATGATTAAAATTAACACCCATTCATCATCGAATAATTTAATTAATAATAAACAAATTGTCCTTACCAAATAACGATTGTCAGGATCGTGAACGAAAGAAATCAAAACGTGACCGAGATTATGAAGATCCCCATATAGATTGACGTTAGGTGATAGAATGCTAGATTCCATGATATTTCCAAGTATATCGATACCTTCTTTTTCCGTAAGTGGTATTTTTTCACCTCTGATATTGGTTATCATTCTCGTATGAATAGCTTCGTAAATGCGATCACGCCATCTTTCCAAATCTTGAATATCAAAATTTAATTGATCCGCTTGCCTGTTGATATCACGAAGAACGGCACCGCTTGGTCTGGATGGCCAGTTACGATTTGCAGTCAATGAATCTAACTTTGGAAAATATCCCTCAGGAATTGGTTCTCGCCAGTTAATCAATCGAGTTACGCGTCCCAATCGATTGCACAAACGTTCGCAATTATATCTGAAAAGAATACACTCATATCAATAAAAATAAGACAAATAAATTTGTCATTTGACGTTGTATTGATTGTAAAAATCAATGAAACGATATAAATCGTTTTTCGTATGATTAAACGCAAAACGTGTGTTATCCGACAAATATGCGTTCAACAAACCGTACAATTGGTCAGAGTTAACGATCAAAGGGATTTCCTTCCCTACGATGTAAGAGATGAAAAGTTAATTAGCTATGAATGTGTGTAGAGAAAGCTAGAAGAGACTATATGGTATGGTATATTGATGGGGAATAGTATGGAGAATAGGTACGATCTATTCGGCTTATGTCTAGATACTACTACTGGGGGTGCTTACTACCTTGCTTGGATCTGCTGATGCATGTAGTAGAAGAGCTCCCCACGTCGATCCTTGTTAACGATTTTCATGTCGCCCTCGAACGGATAAACCAGATGCCAATGCCAGTGATGAAGATTGACCCCGATATCTTCTCTCCAATAAGCAACTCTGTGCTCGTCGTCTAAATCGGAAGCAGTAAAGTCCCTTGGGATTTCAATGGGAATCTAAATGAAACACGTTAGAACAAATATTGTTCAATCTTTTTTTGTATATGCAATAGCCACCCACATTCCTAAATTATTATATGCTAAACACCCGTTTCAGATTTGATTTATTTTTATTTTTTTTTTTAAATTAGGAATTTTTGTAGAAATTTTTTTTATTTTTGTTATTTTAAATCTTTGCTCTTTAATCAGAATATGTAATTTTGTTTTTATATATCAACGTTGTTATTTATACATGAGTTACGTGTATTAATTTTTTTTTTTTTACATGACTCGTAAAAATACAAATTCTAATAATTGTTTTTTTTAATAATTTTAATTCTAACCATTTTTATCATTTATATTTGTATTGTAAATATTAGAATATACAAGCTTTTTATGTATCAACGCTTTTCTATTTATCTTGGGTTACATGAGTGTCAGTTTTTACTTATGTGATTTATAAAAAAATATAAAATATTACGTATTATATTAACTTTAGAAAAAAGAAATAGAAATATAGTTCTAAATATAAATTTAGAAACTTCCATTAAATGAAAAATCCTTACCCTTTGACCAGGAGATGAAACGTTGGCTTCTTCTCGAGCACGCGAAAAAATACCACCATCGATATACTTGTCAGGAAATACTTCGTGTAAAGGTGGAATCGGTAAATTTTTGGTATCAGGACGATGCAATATTGCAACTGATAATGCATAAATAAACATATTCGGATTCATTCGATCACGACAATAAACCGCGACCGATAAGAAATCTTCGTATGTTCTCATACCTACATTTCAAAACAAATTCATTTTCAATAAATGTTAATCGATGATTTAAAACGTATACAAATAGAAAGATTAGAATCTAATGAAATTACAAACCCATGAATATGTCGATTAAACGTGCAGCTACTTTACGATGAGCAGGTATGAATAATGAGAACGGTGATCTACGTCCAAGTTGCATGGGAATACTTAGATCAGGTAAACTAATTTGTTTTACAGGTATTTTAGAATCGGTTGTTTCACCGAATCGATTAAATATGTCAACGGCAGCTGGTTGATATTGGTCAGGCTACAAAAAAAATGTCACACACATGTTAAAATATAAATAATTATTTAATCGTTTGGAAAAAAAAACAATTACAAATTATAGGATTTTAAAGTAAAATTAAATAATGATATATAATATAAATGAACAAAATAATAATAATAATAATAATAAATATATAATAAAATAAAAACATAATAATGATAAATATCTGTGTAAAATGTAACCTATTATACTTTTATTTCTTATATTTAATTATTAATAATAATTTTTCTATTTCTCAAACTATTTTTTTAATAACAGTGTTTAAAAATAAACAATATCGAAATAGAATGAAAAAAATTAATATAAATTTAAATTAATGCAAATTTCATTGATAATATTTAATGATGAATTTGTCAAATTTTATTTTATTATGAAAAAAACTTTTATATAAAAAACTTGTTATAGAAACTTGTACTTTTAAAATCACAAATGTTACACACAGTATAATGTGTATAAATAATGTAATTAAAATTAATACATTACCAAATAATCAGCTGGTATGTCAAAAGCCACACGTTTTTCTCCTTTAGGTACGTAAACGGGTTCAGCGGGACGATCAAAAAGATAAAGTATTCCAGATTTATCATTGCTCCCCATTTTGATGCGGTGTTGTTATTTCAATTAAATAACAGAGAAAGAAATTTGAAATGAAATATTTTTGTTTTCTGTTTGAATTAACTAAAAGTTCTACAAACGAAGATTGAAACCTAACACGTTAGGTTTCCAAAACTTCTTTTGAAGAGATTGAACATAATTACTTGCTTATATATATACTACTTGTTCCAGGATATAGTGTGGTAGACAAGAAATAAAATAACAGACATACCAACCGCAAAATCCGTTTTAAATACAAAAAAAAATATACATATTAGATATATATATATATATATATATATATATATATATATATATATATATATATATATATATATATATATATATCTTCTAATGTAAGTTTAAACCACCCTCCCCTCTATCTAACAAATTCTCATCCTGTTTTTTTTTCTATCTTTTCCTGTTTTCTTTTAAAATACTGTCCCGGTTTTTTTAATTATAAAATTTCTTTGATATTTTCCATATTTTTTTTTTTATTGAAAATAATTATTTCAATTGTAATGAAAATATAATTTGTAAACATTATAATAACGTAGCTGTAATTGATATTTCAATTAATTTCAATTTTTACAAAGGCAAGAGAAAGTAATTTCGGTTTTCTAGTGTGAAATATTATTTTCTTGCCAACCTAATAATATTTATATATATATATATATATATATATATATATATATATATACTATTAAATACTATTGTTAGTATTAATATAACTAATAGTACTATAATTAATATAATTAATAGTACTATAATTAATATAATTATTAAAATACTTATATTATTTTATAATATAATAATATATATATATTGTATATTTACTTACTACTGAAATTACTTTTTTGCCAACCCAATATATAGGGATGATACATTAACAAATGAAATTTTCTAATCAATCTTTTCGAAAATCAACTATAACATCTTTATTAGTATCATAAAAAGAAATCGACTATTTGATCATGCTACAGAGAAAACCATTCGTTGTATCTATCTATCTATCTAAGCTTCGAGATTGATGATACTCGATGTGTGTATATATATACAAATCGATAAAAAAGTAAAAAAAAAAAAAACTAGAGAGAGAGAGAGAGAGAGAGAGAGAGAAAGCAATTCAATCACGGGAGGAACCTCTTCCATTGAATGATCTTTTGCTTTCACTATACATTTCTATCGCGAGTGGTTTTGTAGACACCGTATTAGGATCATGAAACATTTACAGCTAAGTAAAAAAATAAAATAAAAGAAAATGTAATAGAGAAAAATTTTACATAAGCAAAGTGAAGACATGAAAGGAAAAAAAATACATTTTAAAAAATGAATGATAATTATAGGAGTAAATTATAAAGAATACACATACACGACGTTTGTTATGTACAGGGTGTTTGAGATTTTTCTGTGAAAATACGATGTTTTGCAATGTTGCTGTAAAATAATTTCATCGATGAAAAATAAACTTTTTATGGTTAGATGTTGCATTAGAAAAAACAGTTTGGATGCTTTATTCACATCTTTGTCAGTTGTTTGTAATAAAGTTACATTAATTATTATTAATGTATAATGTATTATTATTAATTATTATTAGTAATACATTACTGATAATAGTTTATTCTATTGCTAATATTATTATTTTATTTTATTATTTTTCTTTAAAAAGAGTATTTTAATATTAATTTATTAAATTTATATTAAAATTTAATTAATTTATATATATATATATATATATATATATATATATATATATATATATATATATTTATATGAATTATATTTATTTCTATATTACTAGGTTATTAAATTACTATTACTAGTAATGTATCATTAGTAATATTATAGTAATATTATAATAGTATTAATAGTAGTATATATAATTATTAAAGTAATATTAGTAATAGTATTATTAGTGATTATTATAGCTTAAGTATTTTATTTGTTTTCTTGAAATAATTGTTATTTCAAATCGTCAACGATAAGAAAGATTATCATTAAAATTAGTTTAAAAAATATATATATATATATAAAAGGAATATTAGTTATCTTTGTTTTACCACGTATACCGCAATACCAGGAAAACTGATGGAAAGGGACAGGGGGGTACACCTTTATCCAAGACCGACGATCTTTTTTGATAAGGATGACGAGGTACGTTTTAAATCGTCGTTGTCGAACACAACGATTTAGCCGAGATTACAAAAAACCGAAACCAACATAGAAAAAAAAGATATATATACATATATTTATAAACTATATCCTATAGGGGAGATGGTCATTCGTTGTAAACAACTACGACGACTATGACAAGAAAAAGTAAACATAAACTCGAATACACTAGGTATAACCAATGTTTTATTTCTGCAAAGAAAAAAGAAAAATGTACAGGTGGAAGAGAAGAAGAGGGTGAGGTGAATAGAAACAATATTTATATTGGAATAGGAAAATCTTTGTTTGTTTATCTTTTTATTTTCAAACGTAAAATCGTACACATTTTTTATTGTTCTCCAATCTCATACGAGATAGATAAAAAAAAAAGCATAAACAAGAAAATATCATAGCAACGTTGATAAGAAAGTTGAAAGTTTTTGTTTTCCAACAAACGTGAAGAAAATGTTAGAAAATAAATATGTCAAAAATGATTTGTTCTATTTTTTTTTTTTTTTTTTTTTTTTTTTTTAAATATTGACTATTATTTACTTACACGTGAAAATTGAGATCTCATCTTGCATACGTGTGTCGTGAAACTATGAATTATGGGATTCATTGATTTATACGTATTTACTTTTTTTTCTTTTTTTTTTTTTTTATATTACTTTACTATATTTACTATTTACCTTCATTTTTCCCCCTCTTATCCTTACTTTGTATTTTATTCTTTTGAATTTTATTATTATATATTTTTTTTTCTTCTTTTTATTTGTTAAATCGAGTCAAACCCTTTTCACTTAAACTCGGATAAGTTGCAAGTTCTTACTGTAAACCTTCATTATTTTCCTTTACGTTGCAAATTTTATGCACTTTCTTCTTTCCCACCCCTCACTCCTTTTCTTTTTCTTTGTATTTTTTTTTCTTTTTTTTTTTTTTTATTATATTATACCTTTTCTCTTTACCTCTTTGTCAATATTTTTCTTTTTTTTTTATCTTTTGGTTACTCGTTCAAAGAAAATTTGTCATCTTCTTTTTCTTCTCATTATCGTTTAAGTATCACTTTTATTATGTTTTTTTTTTTTTTTTTAATATTATAAAACTTAGAGAGAATTAATATCGATTGAAATATTTGTTAAATAATCTTTGAAAAAGGAAACTTTATAAATAAAAAACAAAACAAAAAGATACACAAATTAACCTAATTAAATGACAATTTAATAAGACTGTTTCTAATCATAAATAAATATAAAACAATTTTGTTATTGATATCAGAAGATTCTTTTTTAATGATCTTATGATCTATGAAAACATTTTCTTTCTTACTTTACTTGCATATTATAAATAGAATAAATACACTTGATAGAATTTAATCGGTAAAGGAAAAAGAAAAAACAACTCGAACACAACGATCTGTAAAACATTGTCTTCTTATTTTAAGTTTAAAAATAAATAGAATAAATACACTTGATACTATTTAATCGGGAAATGAAAAATAAAAAAAAAGGAAAATAATAATAACTCGGACACCCTGTGTATTGAAATATATATATATATATTGAAAGAAAAGTATCAAAAAAGAAAAAAAAACAACGTTTCTTTCAGTCGTGGAAATAATCTTTGAAATGGTAGTGCTTTAATGGTAATGCTAGTGCCCTTTATTAACGGGGGTTTGTGCTTTTACATTTTGCTCATCTCGTCGTTGAACTTTCTGTCTATCCATCTATCTATCTATCTATCTATCTATCTATCTATCTATCTATCTAGTTCTCTCTCTCTTTCTATCTATCTCTTTCTCTCTCTCGCAATGTCGATAACATAACTTGGCATGTGTGTATCGACGAATATTCCTAGAAACTTGGTGGGTTCTCTTCAACCCTTTGGAATTTACGAGAATTCCTATCCTCTGATTTCCTTTCTCCTAATCCAATTTCTGATTAATCACTTTGTATTCCCCCGTTATAACTAATTGTCTAAATCGTTTCTAATAAATAGTTTAGCTTATCCTAACAATAATATTAATAATAATAATAATAATAATAATAATAATAATAATAGTAATAATACATAATTCATATCATGCAACGATATTTATTATCCTTTTACTGTTCTTGTTTAATATCCCTTTTATAATAACAACATTTTTATTATTATTATTTAATAATTAATACATTAAGTTTTTTTTTTGTTATTATTATTTGAGACTTGTTTTTTTTTTCTTTTCGTTATAATTGTATTTTTTTTTTTTTTTTTTTCATTTACATATTTGTATTATTTTATTGAAATTACTCGGTATAATAGTATTTCGATAATTAAAAATGTGTATGTGTGTGCTTTTTTTTCTTATTTTTTTTTTTTTTTTTTTTTTTTTTTATCAAGTAGGAACCTTATTACAGAGGATTAAATTAAAGGAAATACAAAATATTAGATAAATGACAATATTATACGCGATGAATTCCTCTCTATGTGTGTTTGCGTGTGTTATTTTTTTGTTTTGTTTTGTTTTTTTTTCGTTTACAGGTTTTTCATACATTCAATTGTTTATTCATTTATTTATAATATTCATTTTTGTATTCATAAATTGTTCATATCGACAATAGAGAAACATATTATTTCTTTCTCTTTCTATCTTATTATTTTTTCGTATGGTTAATATTAATAGGAGAAAAAAATAAAAGTACAAAATGTTATTTTTATGTTGTTGCACAAAAAAGGAATGAAAACATTTGTTGGGTCTCAACAACGTCGTTATATGGGTAAAAAGAAAAATAATAATAATACAAATATATTATTATATATATATATATATACGAGGTATTAAAATAATCATAATTAATTATTACTATAGTTATAGTAAATAATATAAATTACTAGTTACATAGTAATATAAATACATATTAATTATTACTAAAATAAATTATAATTAATTATTATTAGTTAGAATTAGGATTTGACAATAAAATGATCGTGTTGTCTTCTTCTTCGGCTTCTCTTTCGTCGTCTGGCCCTTCTCCTTCTTCTGCACCTTTCCTTAATAGTTTTGGTCCTTCGTAAATAATTGTCATCTTCATTGTGATCCTTCTTATTATTATAATCTTCATTATCATTATCATTATCATTATCATCATGGCTTTTATCATTGATTATATTATTATTATGATTATCGTTGAATCGTAAACTTCTTCGTAGACGTTTATCGACGCGTAAACGTGTAGTAGTATTAGTATTATCAGTACAAGTTGGATCATAGCAATCGATGAGATGCCTAGAATCGCCTATCCATTTACCATGGCAGCTCGAATTCATAGCAATTCTAACAGCACTTCCGGCATCAACGGACGTCGATAGTTTCCATCTGCCAATACCCACGAACAACTTTCCTCCTCTCCTTCTACCTTCTTTAATACTACTACTACTACTAGTAATACTATTACTGATACTACTTTTAATTCTACTAATACTACTAGTCATTCTATTATTATTATTGTTATTATTATTATTAATACTATTACTATTACTAATATTAATTCCATCATTTTCTTGTTCATTTTTCATTTGTTTATCTTCTTCCATATCATCTTCCTGTCGTTCCACGCATATTCTGGTACCTGAAAAATAGGAAATGAGAAGAAAAAAAAATGTTAATGTCATTTCATTTCTATGGACATTTTTATTGTCAATGAATATTTTCAAAAGTTATTGAATTTATAGTTAGGATAGTTTTTTGACAATTGAGATAATTAGTTTTAATAAGAAATTAAGGGTGTTTTTTTTTATTGGTAATGATTAATTGTAATTTTTTTTTTTTTTTAGATTGAGTAGTTTCTCTTTTGATTAATTAATTGATTAATATGAATGATTTAATTAATTAAAATTTTATTGGTATAAAATATCTTCAATGAAACATTTAATATTAGGAGAATTTATTGTGTTTTTTTTTTGTCAATTAGGATAATTAGTTTTAATAGAAAATTAGTGGTGTTTTTTGTTTTGTTTTTGGAATGATTCATTGTAATTTTTTGTAGATTGAGTAATTTTTCTTTTTATTAATTAACTGACTAATTTGAATAATTTGATTAATTGAAATTTTATATTCATTGAATATTTGCAATGAAAATATCTAATATTAAAATTAAAAGTTTTTGTGTATTTTGTTTTTTTTTGGCAATTAGGATAATTAGTTTTAATAGAAAATTAGTGGCGTTTTATCGTTTTCTTTTTTTTAAATAATTACTTGCAATTTTTTTTTTTTAGTTCAAATCATTTCTTTTTTTTTTTTTTATTAATACCTATCTGAAACCTATCCAATATTGTATTGTATTGTTTATTTCTGCAGAAAGAGAGAGAAATAGAGAAAAAAAAAGAAATATTGAGGACAAAGAAACGGTGTTTTTATTTGAAAAAGGAAAATCTTTTGAGATTATTTTTTCCAGTGCGAAATCGGACACATTTTTTATTATTTTGATTTTTTTTTTGCGGTTTTCTGTTTATTATTTTTTTTTGTTTTCTTTTGTTTTGCTTTTATTCGCCAACCGGTGTCATACGTAGAAAAAAAAAAAAAAAAACAAGGAAAATATTATAGGAAAACGTTGATACAAGATTTTTTTTACTAAAAACAAAAAACATGCTTTTTATTTCTTTTTTTTTTGTTTGTTTTGTTTTTATGTAAGTTTAATATTTAAAAATATTTTTGGTCAGTATTGTGAATATTCATTGATTAATATTTAATAATAAAATATAGATGTAAATAATAAAAATATTCGTGCATCTGTTTATTTATTGAAATAAAATACCCATAAAATAATGAATTAAATATAAATAAATTTTTGTAATATAGATTTTTCAATCACGTTACTTTTTAATGATTTATTCGATTATGCATTTTCATAGGTTGCAAAAATTAATTGTAAATATTTCATAATATTATACGTAATATAATATGACATTGATATAATAATAGGAAATTTAATTGGGGTTGTGTGTTTTGCACTATTTTCTATTTCTATTAAACAATGTTGAATATAATAATAATAATAATAATAATAATAATAATAATAATAATAATAATAATAATATATTGGTCTATATGAAATTTATCCTTACCTTCGGCCAAGGAAGATGATATCCGTTTGCAAGCTTTGGAAGCACGCACGATAGTGAATGCAACACACCTATGGCTGAAAGGTATATGAAATATATATTCGATTACAACTAACATTATTATACTCTTCGATCGTATTTTATATCATATCAATTGAACAAATAACATAAATTTATTTCTAATAAATAATAATCATTCGTTTTATTTTTAAAAAATCATCATTTTGTTTCTTTTCTTTTGGGGGGTGGAGGTGGGGAAAGAAATCACGTGTGTTCCAAATAATAAAATAAATAATAAAATAATTCATGACTTTTTGATTTTGATATATAAACAATAATTATAAAAGTAAATTACAAAAATATTATTATCTTTTTTCTTTTTTTAAAAATATGATAATTATTAAAAAAAAAAACTTTTATTTTATTAATATTATTATATTAAAAATCAGTCGTTCTATTTAAAAAAAAAAAAATAATAATTTTGTTTTCTTTTTGGGAGGGAAAGGGAAAGATTCATTATCCCCATATTATATCTCTTTTTTTCTTCTTTTTTTTTTTCGTTCGATCACACAATTTATTTAATAAATTATTTTAAAACGATATAAAATATTTTCTTTTCCCATTTGTTTTGATTCATCATGGAAATGTTTGATAATAAAATTATCATTTTGTTAATGACATTTTGTTGCGTTTCTTTCTCTTTATTTCTTTAAATATTTTTCTCTGATATTTTGGATAAAACAATTTATTAAACAATATCATCCCATATAAGGTATAACAAACGAATCTAGGGCTTGTTGGTTGGTTGGTTGGTTGGTTGGTTGGTTGGTTGGTTGTGTAGTAGGATATGAATGATCGTTGTGTCTCGAGTGGCAATTTTATTTTTAAAGTGGTAACAAATATACGATAAATAACGAATAAACATGAAAATCATCATTATTTTTCGAGTACTCTACGTTGGGATTGGTTGTTACCGTACACTACAAAAAAATAATAATAAAAAAATAAAAATTCGTTCTTTGGATGGAAAATAAGGGAAAACCGCAGTTGGAAGTGTGTGAGTATGTGAGTGTGAATGAGAGAGAGAAAATAATCAAAAATATTGCGAAAGAGAATGAGAAAAATGTTTGTACAAGAACGACATTGATATACATATATATATATACACGTATATACACCCACATATATATATGAAGTATATAAATTCATTGTTGATGGAGTCGTATACACGTCATCGAAATACTTTTTCAAAATCGTGTGATTGGCGTCTATCGAGATAAATTCACCTTTTAAAAGAGTTAAAAAGATCTTTCGTTGACATATGTGGGTCATACGTATACACATACATATACATGTGAAACATATACACGTTTCGTATTTACGCATACGTACGTATGTATAATATTCACTTTTAACACAAAGTGATTCTTTATGGTATATAGTAGTACTCTTGCATTTCACCACGTTTTTGTTCTCTTTTTATATATTTTATTTTTTTTTTATTTTTTTTTTTTTTCTTATTTCGTTTTATTATTATTATTATTATGATTATTATTATTTCTTTTTTCTGGAAATTCGGACTTGCGAGAGAATATTTTCCTATTTCATTCTCGTATATTTCGCGTATATTACATTTTAATATTTAATACGAGATAGATATATATATATATATATATATACGGGATGTAGGGGTGTATATTCACAAAAGAAAAAAAGAAAAAGGATAAAATTAAAGAAAAAACAATGAGAGAAAAAGAGAGATTCTCTTTTCCAACAGTTTGTTTTATATTTTTAATCCTTTTCTCTTTCTTTTGATCATTGTTTAAAATTTGAACGAACGAACCCATTTTTATATACACGGATTTTCTTCTTTTAAACGTTTCTCTTTGATTTTTTATTTTCTTTTTTTGTTTTTTTTGTTTTTTGTTTTTTGATTAAACATTTTTATTTTTCACTGGTATAAATTATTTTTTAAAATTGACTTCATATAAAAAGTTTGACACAGATCTGGCAATGGAAAAAAGAGAAAAAAAAGTAATTCAAATGTTATGGCAATTGGTTCTTTGTTTTTTTCTTTTCTTTTCTTCTTTTTTTTTTTTTCTTTATGACAAATAATTCAATATTTTTATTTTCAACGTTTAATCATATTTATGTGCCCATAATTATGAAAGTGGTCTAACATAAGACAAAATTAATAAAAAAATGAGTTTATCTGTTATTACGCACTACATTATTATTATAAACTATAAATAAATTCAATGTAATTTGAAACCGATATTATCAAAAATGAATCATTAGATAATATTTGTTATTTCAATATTGTATGGAATTTATATGGTGTTCAAGTATAAATCTTGAAATATCTCGAAACAAGAGATATATGACTTAGATTACTTTCATAATTATGGTCACATATTATTATTGTTTTTAATATATGAACATTATAAAAAATACAATATTTAGGATAATTTACTTTCGTACTTTTATAATTTTACTTTTCTATAGAAAAATCACAAATGTGTAATATGAATATATTTATTTTGTTGACTGTTGTGTTCGGTAATAGAAGAATAGGACAATTGGGGAAAAAGAAATATTGAAATTGTTGTATGAAAAAAAAAATTGATTTATAAACAACAAGAAAATGTTTGAAGAACTGTATGATTTGAATGTAACGAAATAACTATTAACTTTATGATCTATCAATAAAGATAAACATCGTTTTGTTCGTACCACGAATCTATTTGTAGGATTTTTCATGGAAAATTTTCAGGAAATGGTAAAGTTGTAATACATACATATATACATACATTCATACATACATGGATACATGCATAGATTGGTAACTAGATAGATAGGTAGATAGATAGATAAATAGATAGATAGATAGATAGATAGACAGATGGATAAATAAATAAACGTTCGATCGATGGATAGACTTGTAAATTTCAATGTATGTATATATATATACAGTGGGTGTAGAAAGTATTCGTGCACCGATCAATTTGAAATAAAATGTTGTGAAATTGCAGTTTATTAACAAATGTTTTATAAACGATGAATTTATAGTTTTCTTTCTTGAAAGTCTTTACAATAGATGTAATGAAATAGAAAATAATTTTTTAAATAAATTATATATCAATAAGAAAATATATATAACATATATCATATAATATCTATATATATATATATATATGTATATATATCATGCGTGAAATAATTTTCATCATGTTGTCAACATAGAATTTCGTTTTATATATTTTTTTTTGTCACCTCACTCAAACCCCAAACCCTTTCCCACCCTTATCGAGCTGTTAGTAACGACCGTTGTAAAATAAAAAAATCCTTGGGAAAATAAAAAACAAAAAAAAAACAAAAAACAAGAAATAAAATCCCAAAAAATGATGTCGTATAAAATTAAACATATAAAACATTAAACAAAAAAAAAAAAAGAAAAACAAGAACCTGACAAACCAAAATAGAAAAAAAGCTGTCGTGTACCATCGAATGAGATTTAGTAAACGTACGTGAAATATTGCACGACGTGTAACTGAAAACAGACAAAAAAAAAATAAAAGTTGTACCACGATTTCGCTTGACGTTTTGCATAAAAACGTATTATTTAAAGTCGAACGAGAAAATATTATTTGAAACGGTTTTTCGATGGAGAGAGAGAGAGAGAAAGAGAAAAAAAACAACAGATTTTTATATAAAAATTTACGAATAACGTGAAGTCCATTTATAAAATGATTGAATTGAATTTAGAAATAATTTTCCCTCTATATTATTTATAGGAGAATTTTAATTTATTTAATTATTAATATAATTCTAACGTTTTTAACGTTAAATATAAAATTTCAAAGTGTTTATTAATTGTAGAAATTAATTTCATTTTCTTTCTCTCTTTCAATTTTATAATTTAAAATAAATAATTTTTTGTTTCCGTACATTTATAATAAATACTTTCAAGAATATGTGTAAATTCATCGTTTATAAAAAAGTTAGTTTATTAATTAATAAAGTAAGTAGCTTATTATAATATAAACACACACTATAAATTTTATAATATATTTAACAAAAATTATTTAATAAACTACAATTTCAAAACATTTTATTTCAAATTGATCCGTGTACGAATACTTTCTAAATCTACTGTATATTAAGTGAAAATCATGTAATATCCAATGTGTTATCAAAAGTATGGTGTTTTACAAATATTTATGAATGAAAAAAAAACCCGATAATTAAAAGAATTAAAAAACAAATAATATTATAAAGTTTAATGTCACAATATTGTTGTTGTTGTTTTACTCACATCGTGTATATTATATTTCTTACCTTATTTTCGGTATTTCATTTCCAATGCCAACTTCTGAACCGTTGTATCCGGCAGGTAAAAAGGAGAGTAATGTCACACCTGCGAAAAGATCAATCGATAATCGTCAAGCATTTTCTAAAAGTATGATTCAACATAATTGAAATAGAGAAGAAAATAATAAAAAAAAAAAAAAAGCATGTGTGTGCATATCACACAAGTTAGAAGTGAAAACCTTCAAATAAACAAGTTTAGAGGATAATTTATTATATAATATTATTATAATATTATTTATACTTTTAATTTGTAATTATTTATTTAATTATTAATTTAATTATAAAAATGCGCGCCTGTTCGTATGCAACCCTCCAGACACATATTGAAAATGTTGCTTGCGAGCGACATCTACTGAGACGAAATATTTTTTGCACTCAAAACTGTTTATACACGTATGTATGACGGATTGCCTATCTTTCGGGCAGAAAAAAATTCCGTCCCGACAGATGACGCTCGCAAGCAACATTTTCAAAGTGTGTCTGGAGGGTTGCATTCATACAGGCGCGCATTTTTATAATAATTACAAAGAAAGTATAATAAATAATAAGACACTTTAAAAGATGTTTGCAAATCTTGGTTTCGTTTTTCCACTACATCACCGCGTTTCATTTTTTCAAATCACACCCATTCTAAAGATGTTTTCACTTCGATAAAATTACAAAAATTTCTAGTAGAAAAAGTGCGTAGAATTTAAATGGAAAAAAAGAGAACTGTAGAAAAAAAAAGAAATGACGAAATATAAATTCGAATGAAGTATAGGTAATAAAGTTTCTATAACACCCCGTGGGGGTTGGCGGGGAAGAATACCCCCTCAGTAATCCCTGCTTGTCGTAAGAGGCGACTAAAAGGAAACCCAGAAAAAATGGGAATATTAATTTTAAAATAATTCAATAAAATAAAATAATTAATTTTAAATTAATATATATATATATAATGAATTAATATTATAAAATATTTTATAATAATGTGTAATAACAATATAAAAAACAAAACAAAAAATAAACTTTCTACAACATCGATAGGGGTTCACTCACACATAGATTTGTAAATAAATATTAAACAAAAATTATATTACAAAATGCAATGTTTTACAAAGATTCATTACAGTTGTTTTTTTTTTTCTTTGTATATTGATAAAATGGTTTTTATAATTTATAAATCGTGTTTATAGGAAAATTACGTGTAGCATCTATTAGAATGAAACTAGAGAACAAAAGAATGACGAAAAAGTAAAGCCAAATTTTTGGGGTTTATTTTTTCTTTATGGTGTACACTGTAGAGACTATCGTAATGATGATCACTCACTCCTGTCGTGAAGCAAAGGACGAAGAATTCCAGAATGACAAGATTGAAAGCTTCGACAGCTTCTGATTTGATCCAGTCTTGGACAATGTTTTCCACCATTTTTCTCAGAGTTTCTTATACTGCGAGTACGTTTTTGTGTTCCACTGCCACATCCTGTATTGCAAGCTGACCACTCGCTCCATTCGCTTACTGTACAATCTACCACTGTAAACAAAAACAAAAAAATAAACAAATGAAATATTTCATTAATGTTAAATATACACTTGTAGAAAATAATTATGGGGGAAAAAGGAGTGGAGGTTTTTGAAAAAATAATAAAAGTGTAGACGAATTCGAGATAAATATTTACAATCATTTCTTATATGGTTATATTTAATAAATTGAATAATTACATTCTATCCATATTGATATTGACATTATTTAGAATTATAGTTTGAATAAAAGTGAATAATAATTTGTTATTTTTATGGTTGAAAATTATTGAAAATAATAATTGAAAGTATGATATTTGATAGAATTAACAGATGTATTTATAATCATTTCTTATTTGGTAGTTAATTTAATGAATTATTAATTAAATTATATATATACATTACAATGTATAATATATTTTATTGTAATATATATTAGGTTATATTATAAATTTATTATAATAATATAAAAATGAACATAACAAAAACAACATAAAATGAACATTTGTTTTATCGAATAAAAAATAACAAGAAAGAAAGAAAGAAAGAATGAGAAAAGAGAAAGGTGGAGAAAGAGGGGACGAAGGGGATGAGAAATTAAAAAATGTAAAATAAAAAAAGAAAAAGAAATGATTATGAATACCAACCTAAAAGTTTATATATTCCGTATAGTCTTTTTGAGAATTCAATAGAGCTAATAGAAAAACGTATATATATGTATATATAGGAGTGCATACAGTGTATATACATAGTTATATACACGTATTGGTGTAGAGAGAGAGAGAGAGAGAGAGAGAGTTAGGCAGATCGATTCATTCATGACGAATTCTTCGTTTCCCAGCCACCCCCCTCTGTTCCCCTCGACCGTCCATCATTCGTGAATAGAACCATCGAATTCGTGTTGAAAATAATAGCCAGATTTCAACAAATGTCTAAAGATTTATTCTTAATCAAATTGTTATCGAAACGAAACTAAACGAAACGAAACAACGGTTCTACAAAAAAAAAAAAAAGAAAAAAAAATCATAAATGTTATCGAATATTTTGTGGATTTGAGAAATAAATGACAATAAAAAAAAAGATTAAAAAAAAGAAATGTCTATTAAAAATATAAAGTATGTTTTAAAAAATATCAAAAACATTTAAAATATTATAAAATATTTAAAATAATAATAAGGTGTTAATAAATTATTTTTATAAATCAATTACATCACGCTATATATATACTATATATTATAATATTAACACCCCTCCCCCATATTATTATTTTAAATATAATTTCAATTATTTTCGATAATTTGAAACCCATAAAAATGACAAATGATGATTATTCACTCTAATTCTAAATCATTTAAATATCAATGTGGATAGAATTTAATTTGGTGTATTAAATGTAATTATTTATTTAATATAATATTTATTATATTATATATTTATATTATATTATTTTATATTATATATTTTTATTTTATAATATATTTCATTTGATTTGATTTTATTATTTTTTTTTTTTTTTTTTTTTTTTGATAAAATTGAACTATTGAAATATACGAAAACAAGAAATATTTTCACAAGAATGAGAACAAAATTACGTATTGTTAATTACAATGATAGGAATATAGCCTATATATTATTATGTGCGTGTGTGTGTGTGTGTGTGTGTGTGTTGTTGTTGTTGTTGTTTCACAAGCATTCCTTCGTTCGAAAACCTATTCCCTTTTACATTAGCAACGATCTTTAAACAGGGAGGAAGGAAGGGGGTGTGGTGATCGATTGATTGACTATAGTACGTCGAGAACTAAATAATTTCATCCATTTGCCTTTGGTGAACTTCAATGCCAATAAAACGAGACCAAAATGTATATGGCTGTGTGTGTGTGTGTGTTTGTTTTTTTTTTTTTTCACCTATATAGTGAGACAATCTCTCTCATCAAATTCTATTATTCTCGATGCATAGGAAATATGAAGGTAATTTTAAAAAGAAAAAAGAAAAAATATCCAACAAACGTTTACTCTAACAACAACAACAACAACAATAACAACAATAATAATAACAATAAAAATAAAAATCGATTTAACCATCCAAACGTCAGGTTTTTTTTGCTTGTTGTTTACTTTTGTTTGTTTACTTTTCTTTTTTTTTTCACGTTTACGAAGTTGTCAAATCAAAAGTAAATGGTTTTTTTTTTTTCTATTTGTTTATATATATATATTGAAAACTAGTTGAAAATAAATGAATAATAAAATCGATTGATTTGAAATAACAGTAATATAAAATAGAATTTGTTGAAAGGTTTGATATTTGTTAACACTTTGAGTGGTGAATACTTGGAACTAAAATGTTTTATAGGAACGAAGTAATTTATTATTAACTAGATTCTAATAATAAATTATATTTAATAATTAAAGTTTTATAATAAAATATGTTATTTTATATTTTTTTTTTTTTTCATTATTATATATTATATATTTATATATATTTCTTATTATTATTTATTATGCATATAAGTATATATATATATATATATTAATATTACTTATATGTGTTAATTAAATATATTATATATATTATATATGTCTATTATATATATATGTATAATTATAATATATTAATAATTATTATATAAAATTATAATTATAACATAATAATATATATAATAATACATATATATAATATAATATTAATAATATACTAATTATATATTATAAATAATATAATAATACGAAATTAATTTATTATTAACTATAGATTTTAATAATAAATTATATTTAATAATTAAACTTTTTCTTTATGAATATAATTTAAATTAATTAATATAAAGATTATATTAATTTACATTAATATTAACAAACACGTATATGCTTCAAACAATAAGGTTGATAATTTTTATCAAACGCATATATGCGTCCATAGTACTCACTCTCTCTCTCTCTCTAAGGATTTAATATAAGAAGATAAATAATGTTTGTATTTTAAAATACACTCGATTTAGTAATAGTAAGAAGTAATAATAAGAGAAACGTGATGAATTAAGTAGCTTCTTCTTCTTCTTCTTCTTCTTCTTATGTCTTGAAGATGACAGAAGACTTTAACTTCCGGTACCCGGAAGCAAGTTAATCGTCTTCCGGTAGAAAGCTTTTGCATCTCTCTTCCTTTAGTTTCCTTTCCTATCCTTTAGCAAATCACTATGAATCCTTTTCCGTACTTATTCATTTTCTCTCACTCACTCCCTCACTCACTCTCTTTCTCTCTCTCTCTCTCTCTCTCTCTCTCTCTCTCTCTCTCTCTTTTTCTTTCTCTTTTTCTCTAACATTATCGAATTCACCTGAACAACTATAGTTCTTCATAAAAATGTTGTAATAAATTCTCATAGAAAAAAAAAAAAGAAAACAATTTATTATTTGAATTTTAATGCATGAACGATAATCATAAAATATAATAATAATAATAATAATAATAAATGATAATAATAAATGATAATAATAAATTTGTATTGTTCATAATTTGATGAGTTTATTTAAAGTAATATTCGATGATATTTAAAATAAACTTTAAAAGTACAAATTTTATAATTGATAATTTATTAATGGAAAATTATAGAAACACAAACTTCCACCCTTCCACCACTATCAACCACCACCACCACCACCACCATTTAACAGAATTATCTTATCAATTGTGTTCATTTTTTATTTTTTTTTTTCTTTTTTTCTATTTTCTACCATTCTCATCAAAGTTCGTTGCTTTAAACGCAATTTTCACGATTTTAATTAAACGATACAATTTCTTTCTCTTTCTCGCTCTCTTGTTCACTCTCTCACTCTCTGTCTCTATTTTTTTTTCTATTTCTGTCTATCTCTGTCTTTCCCTCTCTTTCAAAAAAAAAAAAAAAAAAAAAAAATAGGAAAAAAAAACTGAAAGAAAGAAATTAGGTCGAGCGGTATAAAATCCTATTAATTCGAAATATCGATTTCTCATACATCTAACTTACTTCACGAATAAAAAAGAGAGAGAGAGAGAGAAGAGAATGAGAGAAAGAGAGAGAGAGAGAGAGAAAGAGAGAGAATTACATCTGTACAATACTCAGAATTTCTAATAACATGGAAATATTAAAAATGTTAAAAGAAAAAAAAGGAAAGTAAAAAAAAAGTAAAACTTTCGTTGGAATTTGTACTTCAAAAATTTACATTAAATAAAATGTTCGATATATATACTTTAAATAATTGTTAATTAATATATTATTAATTACTCTTATAATTTTATAATAATAATAATACTAATATTTCAAATATATTAAATATTTTAAAATATAATAATTAATATACTATTAATTACTCTTATATATAATTTTATTATATGATAATAATAATATTTTAAATATATATTAAATATTTTAAATATATAATAATTAATATATTATCAATTACTCTTATAATTTTATTATATATTAATAATAATATTTTAAATATATTAAATATTTTAAAATATAATAATTAATATATTATCAATTACTCGTATAATTTTATTACATATTAATAATAATATTTTTAATATGTTAAATATTTTAAAATATAATAATTAATATATTATTAATTACTCTTATAATTTTATTACATATTAATAATAATATTTTAAATATATGAAATATTTTAAATATATAATAATTAATATATTATTATTATTATTATTAATATTATTATTATTTAGAATCTATTTATATTGTAATTTAGAAAATCTATTGATATTATAATTTAAAAATACAAAATATATTGTATAATATAAATTCGACAATATATCCTATTTTGTTCAAAAATTCAATAATAAATTAAATTCATATTGTCCTTTATGAAACTTACTTAAAATGTTTGTATTCGTTTTGTTGTTGTTGTTGTTGTTGTTGTTGTTGTTGTTTAATATGACTTTTGTAGAAAACGTAAAAGGCAATTTTTTGTCCTATGTGTCGCATATTATTTGCATACTTTGACATATTTATTCCATATGATTTGCATATTTTTATTGCCCCAAACAATCAACACAAAAGAATATTAATTAATTTTTTCTTTTTTTTTTTTCTCTAAACTTTTTTACATCAAACTAATATACTTTCGTGCTTTTTAAAATACAATATATGCAGTATATTTCATTCGATTTAATTAACTATCATTTGAGATATATCGAACACATTATCAAGGTATTTAACATCCCCCAATCAATGTATCTCATTGTAGACAAAAAAATATACACATATTTTATGTGTACACAAAAATACATATATTAATAATAATTCACGATTTGAACGTTTAATCATTTCATTCTCATTCATTTCCTTTTTTTTTTCATGTTTAATTGTATTAAAAAATTTTGTCGAAATTTTATTCTACTGCTAAAAAAAAAATTACGAAAAAATATAATCTTAATAGATATAAATTAGGTGTCACGTTGTTTGTCCACAATGGACTCCTAAACTACTGAACCGATATTAATCAAATTTGGCACACTGTGTGCAGTTTCATCCAACTTGAAAGATAGGATAGTTTATATCTCAATTTATAGTTCGCAATATTATTTTATTGCCAATTATATGTCTCGATGGCGGTATAAGATAATTCGTTGACTTAAAGACGTGTGTATCGGACTGATTGTGAGCCACAGCAACGCGTGACGGGGCACCCCTATAAGAAATAAATTTAAAAAACAAAAAAAAAAGAATCTGAATAAATTTAATAATAGAAAACGTATGTGTTACAATTGTATATAATTAAATATGTTTCTTTGTAACATATATACGTATATAAATATATTATTACGCTTATATGGTAGTGAAAAGCGTGTAAAACCCGTTAAATGAGATTACGAATGGGGTTGAGGGTGAGAGGAGGAGGAGGAGGAGGAGGGAGGGTGGGAAAACTTGTCGTATGTGTTTGAAAACGTCACACATTGAATTTATCGCGTTCGTCACGTCAATTTTGTACTCGAGTCCTACTACACCTATCCGTTTACCTGACATGTGTATTTTCTTTTTATTTTATTTTGTGTTTTATATTTTATATTTTATTTTTTATTTTTTATTTTTTTATTTTTTATTTTTTACTTTTGTTCTTTCTTTTTTTTTTCTTTTTTTTTTACTTGAAGATTGTATCCCATGAAACAAATTAATGCAGATAACAACATTATATCGAAAGTACACATTTTATTTTCTTATTTTCTTATTTTTATTTTTATTTTATATTTTATATTTTTTATTTTTTATTTTATTTTTGTTCTTTCTTTTTTTTCTTTCTTTTTTACTTGAAGATTGTATCCCATGAAACAAATTAATGCAAACAACTTTAAACCGAAACTACATATTTTATTTTCTTATTTTCTTATTTTTATTATTTTATTTTATTTTATTTTATTTTATATTTTATATTTTATATTATTTTATTTCTTGTTTTTCTTTTTTTACTTGAAGATTGAATTCCATGAAACAAATTAATGCGAACAACAGCATCAAATCGAAATTACATATTTTATGATATTTTCTCTTATATTTTTTATATTATTTAATATATATGATACACGTATATAATAAATAAAAATTATATATTACATATATTATGTATGATAAGTATCTATACTTATATATATATATACATATATCAGAAAAAAAATATCAGAAAAAAAAAATGATTAACTTTTCTCTATCATCTACTTGTTCAAAGTGAACTTTGCTTAAAGGTAACTAATTACCTTTAAATTACTTCGCAATTATGTAACTTGGAAATTGGAAAAAGAAAAAATGAAAAAATGAAAAAAAGAAAAAACGAAAAAACAAAAAAAAGTGCACTTTAAAATTAACTCGTATAATAATTTTGCAAAATTATCGAACATTAAAAGCTGACACACTTTGATGATACACGAAAGAGAAGACAAATGAAAAAAAAAGAAATGCAAAATATGTAAATTTTTCAATTTAATTCGCATCGTTTGAATCCTGTATACTGTAAAAAAGAAAAAAGAAAAAAAAAAGGAAAAGAACTTTACATGTAATTCGTCCTAAAGAAATAAAATAAAAAAAAAAAATAAAAAAATAAAAAAATGTAATAAAAAAAAACTCGTTGAAATAGAAAAGTTTTTTTTTTTTTTAAATAGGAAAAATAAATCATAATTACAAACAAACCCCCTTTTAACAGAACTTGTCCAATAATATTCATACTTATTTCGAAATGTTAATAGCTTAGTATAATAATATTTTATTATTAATAATATTTATATATTTTATTATGATATAAATTATATTACACACTTTATTATTATATATTATATTATTTAATATATTATTAAATAATATAAATATTATTACACACACTAACTGTAATATAATATAATTTATATAAGATATTATAAAATATATATTAATTTATTATAATAGTATTTATTTAAATAAAGTAAAAAAATAAGAAAAAATAAAACCTATTTTTATAGGTATATATTATAGATTAAAAATATTAGTATTTTATTTATTTAAAATAATTTTAATTTTATTTATATATATATATATATATTAAAATACTAATATATAATAAATTTAATTTTAACATATAATATAATAAAAATGAAATAAAATATACAATAATAAAATAAAAATTTAATATAGTATATACACAAAATATATAATATATTATTAAAAATATATATATATAAAAAAGAAAATTTTATTTATAATAAACTATTAAAAAAATTAATTAATTATATTAGTATTTATTTAAATAGAATAAAAATAAAACCTATTTTTATATGTATATATTATAATATATTAAATATATTAATATTTTACTATATAAATAAAATACCCGCTGTTAAAAAAAAAAAATAAATATATTATAATAGTAGTAGTTATTTAAATAAAATAAAAAAGAAAGAAAAGGAAATCTATTTGTGAGCAGGTTTTGATGAAAAGGATTTGGTTTTAAAAATAAAAAAAATAGATTTTGATCAAACTCACCCCCGCATGTTTCTTTAAAATCGTCGCAACAGTCGGCAAGTTTGAGACACGCGTGATCGCAGTAACAAGGTTTGTCTCGTGGGCTTTCGATTATGGCATTTGGTGATTCTTTTTGTATGACACAACCGGAATCTCTTCCTTGACAACAAAGCTTAGCGGCACTGCAACTTCCGGCTTGACTTGTGTCAATGTACAAAATCAAACCGAGTATAATGATCTTTAATTTCAATAAATCGAATATCATTGTAACATCCATCATCTTTTTTATCAACATCATTTTGTGTTCTTCCAATCAACGTGATATTATATTATTAATAATCAATTCCCCATTCGAATGATAACAAAATAATATTGCAAAAAGAAACTAAAACAAAAAAAGAAAAGAAAAGAAAAGAAAAGGAATTAAAAGAAAAAGGAAAAAAAAATAAAACAACAACAACAACAACCGTGTGTAACAAAATCAAACGATATTATTTGAATCTATCGTTTTTTTCTTATTTTAATTATATTTAATTGTTTATAATATAAATCGTTCGTTCATCGTTTAATAAAATAATAACAATAACACAAGGATGATAACGATGATAATTTCGATAATGACAAATATTTAATCAACATGTTCGTTTCTCTGGTTGAATGATTTTTTTTTTTGATATCCTACCGATAGTTGTTATTTTAAAGATACGTTTATATTAAAATTTATATTATTATATATCAAAATTATTAATTACAAGTTACAAATTACAAATTTAGAAATATTCAAATTAATTACTCGCAATTTTTTTAAAATGCCATTAATTAAAATTTATATTGTTATATATTAAAATAACAAATTGAAACTTAAAATTGATGATTCGTAATTTTGAAAATACATTTAATTAAAATTTCAATTTATATATATATATATAAAAATTACAAATTACAAATTACAAATTACAAATTAGAAAAATTAAAATTAATTACTGGCAATTTTAAAATGCCTTTATAATTAAAATTTATATTATTATACATAAAAATTGCAAATTAAAATTTATATATCACATTATAAAAAATTGCAAATTACAAATATACCAAATTAATAAAAAAAAAAAATAAAATAAAATAAAATAAATTAAAACAGTAACAAAATCAAATATCTCCCTTTCACTTTCACTCAAATAACTTTGATTTAAATCGCCAAATTATTATCCCGATTATTTATATATTACATAAATACAATATAAATCTATATATATATATATACATATATATGTAAAAAAAACAAGCGATGTTTCCCGTTTCACCCTCGTGTCAAGAGAGTCGCGAATGAACTGAGGCGATTTGAACGAGAACGAGGGTGTACCACCACCACCACCCCCACCCACACAGCATCGTATCACGGGATAGCACACACAATTCTCCCCCTTTTAACACGTCGCGTCTGGTGCGCGCGCGCCCACCCATACACACACACACACACACTCAAACACACAAACACACTAATACTTTCACCAATCTGTCTGACTCACTCACAAACTCATCCCCATCACACCTTCACAATTCACCCTGTCTTTCTTTTTTTTATTTTATTTCTTTCATTCTTTGATATAATATTACATTATAATATTCGTATTCGTCCTTGATAGTTGATAGTCCTGTTACTTCAACGAATCCTTTTAACAAAACCCTTGAGCAGGTTAAACCAGCCGCCACCTTACGAGCGCATGCCTGAATTATCAACGTACGACCACTTAACGTTTAAACCTCCTTCATTCCTCATTTAAAACCAACCCCCATATCCCCCTATAACATGATGGTCCCTTCTCATCCCCTTAATCCTCAGTGATTATCTTTTATGACGAATTAACATTTTTTTTTGTTCTTTTTTTTTTTTTTATTCGTGATCTGCTAAATGTATATTCGTATTTGAAGATTAATTATTCATAGTTTGCAATCTTTTATTTTAATATAATATGGAAAATTATTGATTTGATATAAATCAATTGATGATCAATGATTGAGATCAATGATTAAGATCAATGATTTAATATAAATAATTTATTAGTGTATTACTATTAATTTATTTAATTATATATATATATATATTTTTTATTATTATTATACATTATATATATTAAATACTCTACTTATATTTATTAATTAAATTACATATATATTATAATTAATTATTTATAATAATAATATTATATATAATAAAAAAATATATTATTATATATGTTTTTATTATATATATATATTAATATATATTATATATAATATATATAATATGTTATATATTATTTATATTATATTATATTATATATATTATTAAAATATATAAATTATAATATGTTAATAATAATTATTATATAAAATATATTATATTATTATATATATTTTTATTATTATATATTACTCATATAAATATGTATATATATTATTTATATGTATTTATTAATTAAATATATATATATATATATATATATATATATATATAATTATAATATAATAATAACAATTAGTATATATAATTGTATATATAAAAATACATATATATTATATTATGTAATATTAAATATATATAATATTATAAATATATATATAATTATTATAATAATTAATAGGATGTGTTTGTTTGTGTGTGTGTATCAGAATTTTTTAAATAAATCTGCAAAATCTACTCTAAATAATATAAAAAATGTAATACTTAAAAATGTTTAATATTAAATGTAATATTTTATTTCTTATAAATGTTAAATCATTTTTTTATAAGTTATATAATATTGGTCATTGTAAATGACTAATGTATTATAAATTAATTCAAATGATATTTTTATTTTGATATAACCTTGTTGTCAATGAAATGTTTTGAATAATAAAATAAATAATATTTGTGAATGATAACAAAATTATAGAAATTAATATTAAATTAATTCTATACTAAATGATCGTAAGTACTATTAGATAGTAATAAAATAATATGATTATAATGAAAATTTCATTAGAAAATAATCAATATTATACATATGTATTATTTGTCAATAAATCATAACAACCAAATATCGATGATACATACACACAAAGAACGAGAATTTTACATATATGTATATACAGACATATATATTCGGTAAATATTCAACCAGGGAAAATGAATTTCTCTCTTGCAAACACCCTATATATATACTCTATCTATATATATACTCTATATATATATATACAAGTGATGAATAAAGATATAAAAAAGTATGAAAAATAAAAGCGTAGATTAATATTTGAAATTCGCAGATGGGGTACCATATTCCAAAGTTGTCAAAACCGGGTATTGAGGATTGAATTTTATTGAAAATATCACGATAAGATGTGTGCTCGTGAAAATAGTCCGATAAAATCCAATCTTATTTATTGAAAAATTATTAAATGACTTTTCATTTGAAGGCAATTTAATTTCAATATTTGAAATCAATGAAATGTTTTTTATATTTGAAATATTCAATATGTTTCTTTTAACATACTCTCTCTCTCTCTCTCTCTCTCTCTCTCAAAAAAAAAAAAATAAATAAATAAAAAACACAAAGATAAAAATTAAAATTAAAATTAAAATGCTTCGTTAGATTTATTGATTTATTTTCAATAAATGATTAACAATAAAGGATTATTTTTATCAAAAGTTTTACGTATCGAATTTTCGACTTTATCGAATTTTAAAACCCCCTTTTATACAAATTAACATTGAATCAACAGGAATTTATCTCTCTCGATGCAATTTTATACCAGTCCATCTGTAAATTCACATGGTCAAATATTTAAAAAAATAACAAGAAATGTTAACGTTAAACGTATAGAAAAAAATCATATAGAAAGAAAGTAAGAAAATAAAGAAATGAAATAACATTGAAATATAGAAAATTATTTGTGCAATTTAAATCTATGTCACACACACACACAATCGATATTAATAAATTATTAATAATAATAATAAAGAGCAAAGCAAATGAATAATATGACCAATTGAGGCTACACATCTAAAATATACATTTTCAATAATGAAAGATTTTATTAATAAATATTACTCTTGTACTGTACAGAGATAAATATTACATTTATTACAACGGTAAACTGTATGGGGTAATTAAATGAATTTAATTAACCGTGTGTTACCTGCAATGGTAAATAATAATATAAACATTTTAAATAATTATTGTGTTAATATTAAACTCCAATGTAAACAACTTTTTTAAACTTTCATTTGTAATATTTCATATTACAATTTTTAATATTAAATATTAAATATATAATATATATATATATATACATGAGTTTGAAATAATTAATTATAAAAAGAAATAAAAGTAATTTAGTTTAGTTTTTGAATGTTAACGCAAAAATACCGATAGCAACGATTGCTAATTATTTCGTAAAGAAAACTAAAATGGAAAGAAAGTACAGTAGGACAATGAGAAATGAGAAATGTAAAAGGGAAGGAAGATTATGTCGTTCGTGATTATAAAGTACTGTAAAACTTTAGCAATATCTGCTTTACAAAACCAGCACCTTCTTAGAATATTGTCCTATGCCTTCCTTCTTTGGTTGTAACTTGTTCTTTCTTTTTTATTTCTTTTTTATTTCTTTTTTACTACTTTTCTTTTTCATTTTTAATAAGTTTTTTGTATTAGTGGAATGAAAGAAAATTGTTAACATAGATAAATTATGTTTTGCCTATTTTCTTATATTTTTCTTTATTTAATTGTTAATAATTTTTAATATTTATAGCATACCATACAGAATTTTTTCCCCTATATATATATATATATATATATATATATGTATATATTTAGTTATTAATATTTTTTATTTTTTATTTTTTATAATAATATTTATATATTTTATATATTTAATATATATTTAATTATTAATATATTTTATTTTTTATTTTTTATAATTATATTTTATATATTTATTATATATTTAATTAATAATATTTTTTTTATATATTTTATATTTATATATTTTATATATTTAATATATATTTAATCATTAATATTTTTTTCTATATATTATATAATTATATATTATATATATTTATACATTTTCTATATTTATATATTTTCTAATATAATATCTTCATTTAAGAATATACATCGACACCATTTAACCGAAAAAAATCCCAGACACCCTATATAATGTTTCTTCACTAATTATAAGCATTATATATGGTCTACGTATTCACATAGAATATCTCCAAGGAATATTCTTTAATTTCTTTTTTTTTTTTTTTATATTAAACTCCCATGACATTGAACGTGTTTCCATTGTTAGTTGAATAATAAAAGGGTTGAACTCTTATACACGAGGGAAAATAACATTATTTATTCGACAAAAAAAAAAGTTATTAACTAGCGTAACTATCAATGTACGTTTATTAACTCTCTTTCAATGTTTTTTTTTTTTTTCATTATTATTTTAAATTTATTATTTTTAATATTACTTAAGCACACATTGAAACGTATATAACACGCCCATCCGTTTTGTTCGCATTTAGTTTAATGTAATTTTATTAAAATGAATGTTTATAATAATAGAAACATCATGTTTTAATATTCTGTAACATTTAATTAACTAACGTAACCTATTTAAATAATTTCATAAGGATTCATTAGAATTCACATTCATATATACATTGTATATATATATATATATATGTGTGTATGCACATGTATATCAAGCATGTGTTTGATTCCCTGTAGAGAGTAGACTTTAGTACCAAAAATTGTCGCTAGTATTCGCATGGGGTGTTGAAGTTTCTCGCTAGTATTACGTTATTGAAATGATTTGAAATAGGTTGCCGAAACGAAGGAAAGCATACTTACCTGGCGCAGAGGTTACCGTGATCACCAAGGCGGTTCCTCCAGGGTGAGGCTCTTCCATTGCACTTAGGTTGAGCTGACCCTTGCGAATATCCCTAATGTGGATATCTCGGGCGTACAATTTTTGGTAGTAGGGACTGCGTTCGCGCTATCCCTGATAATTCAATTTCAAAATATAATTTTCTTTCTAGTAGTAATTATTATTTATTAATAAATAATAATATAAAATTCCTAAAAATAATACTAGAAATAATATCAGTTTTCTCTAGATATTTAAGTTTTATAGCATTTATAGTTTCCCTAGTAATTTTATTTTGCTGTTGGAAATATAATAAATTTCTTTTTATTATTATTAAATATTATTATTATTATTAAATCATTTTCTTTAGTTATAGAAATTCTTGTAGCCATTTATAAATTTTCCTAGCAATTTAATTTAACTATTGGAAATATAAATTCTTTTTATTATTATTAAATATTATATTATTATTACTATTAAATCATTTTCTTTAGTTATATAAATTTTATAGCATTATACAAATTTTCCTAGCAATTTTTTTTCTTGCAATATTTATTTCTTTTTATTATTATTATTAGTATTATTATTATTATTATTATTATTATTAGTATATTATTTTCTTTATATAGTTATATATAAATTCTTGTAGCATTTATAAATTTCTCTAGAGCAATTTTATTTTACACTTACAATATAGTTTCTTTAGCAATATAATTTCTTTTTATTATTATTTATTAATTATTATTATTATTATTATTATTATTATTATTATTATTATTATTAATATACCATTGTTTCTATCCATATAAATTCTATGTAGAGTATTATAAAATTTCCCTAAAACAAATGTTATTTTGCTCTTGCAATTATAATCATTTCTTTAGCCAATATAATTAATTTCTTTTGATTTTATTTTTATTTATTATTAAATTGGCATTAAGGAAACCTCGAAAAAAAGAGGGGGTTCTCATTATCACAAATATTAAATCCCCTCCTCCACTGTGTGTGTATAATTTCTTTAGCAATATGATTTTTCTAGCAATATTATTTCTCTAACAGTCAAAGGGATATTTAGTAACTAGTAACTAAGTTACATTTAATAAGGAAAAATTATTGCTAAGATTCTCATTAAGATGTATTAAACATTTAATGTTTTTATTTTTCTTTTAATTTAATTTTTTTCACATGTAGTATAAGAAAACATATTTTTTACAACTCTCAAAGGATTTTTCTAGAGTTCAAAGTCTTTTTATTCAGTAAGTTTTGAAATAAAATTAAGCAGTGGGTATTATAAAAGGATTTATACATATATATATATATATATATATATATGTCATTATACAATAATTCTCTCATTAGCACATATATATGCATTTTAAAATAGTATTTCGAAGATAAAATTTTTTACTATGAAATTTACAGAATAATTTAAAGTCCCTTTCCCCTTCTCAATAAATGAATAAAATATCGTATTTAAATACAAAACCGAGAAAACCCCATTCATTTATTTTTGAGAAATATTAGCAGGCTTTATCAAAACTTCGTAAATAAAATAGAGAGAAGGTTGTTTTACATTTATATTTATCATCTCTCTCTCTCTCTCTTTTTTTATCATAAAAGTCCATCCCCAAATTCTCATTTACATTCAATGATAATTCAAATAAAAATAAAAATCAAAATAAATGTGTAAAATAGAAAGAGGAATAATTTTAATCGTAATTTATTTCCAATTTGATTATACATGACAATGTATAATAATAATAATAAAATATAAAGTTTATATTTACAAAAAAATTTATTTTTGTATGTATTTTTGTCACAATTTAACCCTTTTTCAGACGTATTAAATTTGGTAATGAAACATTTCTTTCTTTCTTTCTTTCTTTTTTTCTTTTTTTTTTTTCTATAGTTTGACTTAAAAGTTGAACATTTTTGTCGGAAAAAGAGGAAATCATTTTTTTTTTTTTTTTGAAACGTCTCGTTATTATTTAATAAAGTAATAATAAATAATAAAAAGAAAAAAAATGATTAGATGTTTTAATGAAAGAAATAAATTTAAGAGAAAGGAAGATGTTTCTTTGCAGAAATCTCATTAAGTTCGTCACACAAAGTGGCAAAGGTTTATCTAGTGCATATATTCTTACCTTGAAATTACACATTGGGTGTTTCGCAAAATTAATCTCTTCTACCTCTCTCTCTCTCTCTCTCTCTTTCTCATATATTATAATTAAATATTAGAATATTATGATTTTTGTTTATTATTAATAAAATATTATTATATAAAATAATTACAGTAATATGTAATGATATGAAATTATAATATTATAATATTATTTGTACCTTTAATTTGTAATTATTTATTTAATTATTAAGGTAATTATAAAAATACGCGCCTGTTTGCATGCAACCCTCCAGACACACTTTGAAAATGCTGCTTGCGAGCGCCATCTAATGGGACGGAATTTTTTTGCAGTCAAAACTGTTTATACACGTATGTATGACGGGTTGCCTATCTTTCACATTTTCCAAGTGTGTCTGGAGGGTTGCATTCATACAGGCGCGTATTTTTATAATAATTACAAGAAAAGTAAATAATTCATTTTTTCAAATCACACCCATTCTAAAGAAGTTGTCACTTCAATAAAAATATCTTATTAATAATTAAATAATTAATAATTTCATATAGTTGTATTCCTTCCTCCATCACAAAAACCTATGATAACCTATAAGGATTAATATTATTTTAATTAGAAAATAATAAGAAGACAATAATTAAGAAAAAATAATAAAGGCTAATGGAATATAGATGTAAATCTATGAAATAAAGAGATAGATAGATAAAGTGTATTTTAAAAGAAAACCATTGGACCGTGTCAATATCGTTATAAACTCAACTAAGAAAGCTCTTGGGACAGTTAGAATGGAGTTAAATTAATTGCCATCGTCGTTGTCGGTAACCAAAGTGTCCTCAATCTTTGAAACGGTTTCTATGTTGGGGTAGCATATGGAAGTGGTAACGTTACAAACACTGTTTGTTCTGACAGAAGTAAGATTAATCAACGATACCCAACGATCTGGTTGTTTCAACTTGAGCAAGAATTCAATTCGGCCCGTCTCGTTTCTATCTCACCTCTCTCTCTCTCTCATCACTCTCTCTCACTCACTCATCCCCCTTTCCTCTCTATCTTTCCATCTTTCTTCTATCTTTCTCATCTTTCTCATTTCTCTATCTTTCTATTTCTCTCTTGTTTACACCTTGCACTCACGCGCCAGGAAGATAACTCTTACCTCCCCCCTTTGAAACCTTCCTATTATATTCAGGACGATTCCTTTTGCGAACTACCCAACGAGTTTACACTCGGAACTTGCAACAATGCCATCACGCAAAATTCAAATTACTCTGAGGCAATTTGTTTCAAGATAAATAAAAGTATGATATTGAAATGATATGAATATATGTATTTATTTTAGCAAAAGAAAGGAAATTAATTAATATCATATATTCGCTTTATTAATAAATTGTGTAAGGATTTTCAATATATATATATATATTTATTATTTATTATTATTATTTATTTATTTATTTATTTACATAGAAAATATCTAAAAGTATTTTATTAAATACATTGATTTATAGTATAGAAAAAAGGCGGAATAACTTTTTAATTTTAAAATGTGGAAATGGCGCGAAATTCAAACAATTACACGAAGAATACGCATGCGCAGAATGATACATTTCATTTTATTTGAATAATTCTCTTATATAAAATCTTTTTATAAACGATAATTAATAAAAAAAAAAAAAAAGAAGAAATGACTAACACATGCAATATCTTCTTTTCATTGTTATTAACAATGTTAATTAAAAAATAAAACCAAAGTTAATTTGCGATATTTTTGTTTTCTTCCAAGTAAGGAAAATAGTTCGAGAAATTGGTATCAATACGCGAAGAAGACGTCGTTGATTGGTCGATTAAATGCGAGTCTTAATATTAACTATAAAATGAAATATTTAATTGTACAATTACAAATATAATTGAAACAATGATATTTTTTACAATTTTAATATTATTTGTTAAATAAATATATTAATTGACATAATAAGTGATGATAAACAAGATGATAGTATGTAATATTATTGAGGATTAATTGAGGTTAATTTAAAGGGACTAGTTTTCATTTGAGAGTCTATTTAAATTAATGTTATCTCGCATGCGCAGTTTGGACATTTAATAAAACAGATGTTGTGCCACGAAGGCATTTATTTTAACGTTGTTGTTCGATAACTGTATATAAATATTAATAATAGTTTTTATATGTATACCACGTGATAGATTAAAACAATTTGAATTACAGTACTCAATTATATGTATGTTGTTAACCATGTGTATTCATCGTGACGTATGATGATGATAATGATGATGATGATAAGTATACGACATGTAACACACAATTGAATGATAAATGTAATAATAAAAGAACGAAAAAGTGAGATATATCAATAAATAAAAAAATAAAAAAAAATAAAAAATTCTAGATAACCTCAATTTTGATGATAATTATGGCAACGTCAGAAAGTGACGATTTTGAGAGCGCTGATGAGGAATTAGCACATGGCGGAACTTCCAAGACTAAAGTTGATGATATGAAATGGAATACAATGCAATCGGTAGTTGATTCTGAATCTGACGATGACACTGAATGCATTCCACGAGTACCTAGGAGAAATATGGTAATCTGTGAAAAACCTAGATATCGTTCATACAAAAGAGAAATTTCATCCGATAATGATAAAATTGGTAATTTAAAGGATACAGTTACTAAAAAGTCTGACGATAAGGAAACTAAAGTATTAACAAACAAAATGGAAGATAATGCTTCTGCTAGTTCTGATACAATAACAAAAACTGTGATAGTTGAAGATAGTTCATCAAAAACTTCAGCTACGATTAAAGATAATTCTATGAAAGTAAGTTCTAAGACTAATATGAAAGAAGAAACGTCGTCAAGACCTCGAAGAACAACTGATGGTATTAAAAAACTTGGTGCTCGAAAGTTAGGAACTAAGATTGAAAAAGAATCTGAAATTAAATGTAAAACGATTGAACAAAATGTGATTGAAAAAAATCTAATCTCAACAAATGTTCAAGAAAATATAACCTCGACAAATGTCATTTCTAAAGAACCTATTAAAGGTATGAACATTGTTTCCAGTAAATTGTCAGACACAGATGATCCTGAAATAGACATGCCTGAGGAATTGAAGTCTGATAAAAAATTTAAAGAGATATTTAAACCACAAGGTTGGGAAAAACTTGGTAATAGCATTGAATTAGAAGAAGATTTGACAGAACAGAAAATTCAACCTGTATTAGATAGATTGTCAATGGATGACAAAGATTCTGATAATTCATTATGGTCGAATTGGGGTAATTGGGGTGTAAGTTCATTAATAAACACTGCTACTGTTGGAGTTTCTACTTTGACAAGTCATGTTAGTCAAGGTTTATCACTTTTGGAAGAGACGATAAACATACCGGATACTAGCGAGTCACATATGATAGAAAATTCTCAAAAAGAAAAAGAACAAGATAAAGAGACAGATGAAAAAGAAAAAACTGTAATTCCTGGTATAATAAATTATTCTTTTTTTAATCTATAACTATATGTTAATATAAATAAATAATTATCTAATTTACATTTGTATTTACAGTAAAAGATTCTAAAGAAAATGTATCCAATTTATCGCAAGGAACTTTTGGTTTAAGTAGTTTTCTATATGGAGTATCATCCATCACTAAATTAGTCGAATCAACTGGTAGTAAAGTAATGAGTGGTGGTTTGGACACTTTAGAAGCTATCGGTAAAAAGACAATGGAAGTTTTGCAAGAAGGTGATCCTGGTTTGAAAAAGAAGAAAGCATTTTTCATGACCGAAGGAAACAAACCTAATTTATCTCAAATACTAAGAGAAGTTAAAGAGAAGGCAGAATCAGAAGAGAAAACAATAGAAGAGAAACAATTAGCTAGGAAAGTTCATTTCGAATCTTTGTTTGACGATTATCAAGGTTTGGTTCATTTAGAAGCATTAGAAATGTTGTCGAAACAATGTAACATTAAAATTCAATCGCATTTGATTAACCTTGACACGGAGGATTTGGTATATTTGCAAGAAACATTAGAACAAGTTAAAGAGCTTTGTGATTTAGATGATGATGATGAAAATAGACCAAGTAAAGACAAAGATCTGAAAAGTCGTTTAGCAGATGCTTGCCAAAATTTAGAACTTGCCATCACGTACGAACAACTCGATCATGTAAGAAAATTGTATTGACAATATCTATTTGTTGCTTGCCTATACACTTCTTATTTAGTGAGAATACATTTTTTATTTTTATAGGTTTTGAATGAAGCTAAATCTAGCTCTTATCTTGCTACACCTATGTCTCATACAAATCTAGAAATTTTTCAATATGCTATTTCTACCATAGCAAAGTTTACTGCTGTCAGTGTGGAGAGGTTTCACAAAACTGCAGAGTTACTTTTAATTAAAGAAAGACGTAGTACAGCGAGTGAAGCTGAAGCACTCGTTGATCTAACGCATATCATAACTGATGAGATTAGTTTGTTGGCTACAAACTTTTGTAATGTATTAAACGAGTTTATTAAAATGTCTAATAATTCAGACAGCATCAATGCTAATATAACAACAATTTTTCTCGAAGTAAATATATAAATATTATAAATATCTTATAAGTTATGTACAATAATATCATCGTTGCTAATATTACGTTTTTTTGATTTTATTTCTTTAGGCTGAAAATGCAAGCTCGTACATTGAAGATGCTTTTAAATTACTTATTCCTATTTTACAAGTCGGTGCTCTATAAATGGTAAATGCAAATATTTTTGTTTATTACAAAAAAAATACATAGTAAAATAGAACTATTTAATATTAAGGAAAAGAAAAGAAGAAAAAAAAAACTAATAAATAAATTGTAATTATCTGTTCCGATAACATGGTCCATGAGAAGAATATAAATTATGTTATATATATATATATATATAATAATCTAATAATTAAAGATAGTTAAATTATTATTAAATAATATTTTCATTTGCAGGAAAATATTATAATTTTGTTAAAAATACATAATCAACAAATGCAGGTTCGTATATATATATATATGAAAAACATAATAATAGATAGAAAGATTTAAATGTAAATATAATGAAAAATTATTTTAGAAAAAACAAAATTACCTAATTCAATTATATATATATATATATATTTTATACATGAAAAGCTTTATTATAAGGTGATGGTTCATAAATATGTATATTATTTTTTTAGATTTTCTAATTCACTTTGTATTCATTAAATTAAATAGACACGAGAGTAAATAACCATGCATGAAAATTTGATATATATATATATATATTACAAATAATTAAAAACAATATGAATACAAACAAACAAACAAACAAAAAACAAAAAAAAAAGATGTTGACAACTTAATATTATATTTAATATTTTTACGACGAGTAATGAAAAATAAGAGAAAGAGAAATGTTAAAAAAAAAAAAAAAAAGAAAGAAAACTTAATGTTTCCCTCTTTTATTTCCAATCGGTGGTTTCTGTAGTTGGAAATTAGCATTAGATTCGATAGTTGTCATAGGTGCGGTAAGATTTGATGGAGCATTGAAGTTCAAACTAGCTGTTGGTGGCTTGATCGATGATGTATCTATGGTTGAGTTTATAGCAGAAGGAACTGGTGTCGTATTACCCCAAACTGTAACAACATATTTATTAATCAAATTGAATTCTTTCAAAATATCATGGTAAACTTAAATGTACGTACATTAGCTGAAGCTGTTTGATGTTTTCCATGAATTCATAAAATTATGATTTACGATAGTTACACACTTTATCAGCAATTTTAATCCACATATATATGTAGAAGATATATATATATATCTACATACATATATATATATACACATTAATAATATAATAGAAATAATTAGTTAGTTTTTTAACGTAACTACAAATTTCATTTTCTAAATTTGAAAAATTCCTGAATCACATCGACTACATCTTACCCCGGATGGTGTTGCACTTACATTTGTTAAAGTATTGTTTTTTTCTTTTACATTCAATTTTGTACCCAGCACTTCTTAAATAACATTATGCAAATATATTATAATAACTTTGAGATGAGATAAAAGCAGGAGCAATTAAAAGCAGACATAAAATACGCAGCCATTCCTTAAAAAGCAAGACAACATTTTTTATTTTTCTATTCTTTTTTTTGGTTTCTTTTTGTTTTGCCCATATGTATTATAAACGATGAACGATAGACGATGAACACAAGAGTTTGTTCCCAATAATATTAAAACAGGAAAGCTTCCATTAATATTTCCCATAAGAGTTCATAACACAAAAAAAGAAAGAAGTAAAATTGAATACCTCAATAACTAAAATACAGCTTCTACATTTCCCCTGCAAACGCAAAATTAAAATCAAATCATAAAATAATAATATAATGTATAAACGAAGGAAAAAAAAACAAACTATATGAATATACAGGATGTCTGAGATTAATCTTCCAGTCAAATAATTATCTGTGTATTTTATGTATGAAAATAAGAAAGGATATAACATTTTTTTTATTTTTATTTTTTTTGTTTTTTTTTTTTTATTTTTTTACATAAAATTCACTGATATCTTTTGATTGGAAAAATCTGTGACATCCTGTATATTATATATTTAAATAAGACAAATGGACAGAGCAGATTTATGTCTTTTTTTTATATACATAATTACTTCTACAGTACTTAATACGGACGTTAAATGTTAGTGATTTCTACCTTACACTAGATCCACGCAAGACCTGAAGGTAGGACATGTTTATGGGAAATTTGTAACAACGAGAATAACACACGTTGTTGTTTTAGGGAGAAGAGACGACTTAGTCTTTAGCGTGAAATTAAATTAGTATTGCAATTTTTACTTGAAGTTAATCACTTATTTAATTACCTAAAGAATTTCGTGCATCTAAACTGGCAGTTTGAGAAGAAATCAATGCTGTTGAAGATATGAAACTTCTGTTGCCTATTTAAACAAAATTATTCAAATAATATATAATCTATATATATATATACACATATTTAGTATAATAATAATGGTATACTACCTGGACCAAAAGGTGTTGGCCCACTAGTAATTCTTCCCATAGTGTTTCCCAATGATTTATCGTTTGTTTTAATATCATCAAAAACGTTAGTGTTATCTTTCAAGACGTATTTTCTAAAATTTAAATATTGTTCTTTCTGTTGTTGTACTTTTGAGTGTACACCTTGCAATTTTCCAGCAACAGCGACTAATGATTCATGAAGTTTACTCATAGCCATAGTTAATTCTATAAAGAAATAATATAATTTTTATCTTATATTGTAATCAATGTTATTTAATAACTAATTAATAATTATTATTATACCTTGTGGAGTTAAAGTCTTTGGTGCCATCATCGTTTGTATATGTTTCTCTGTTGTTTCAATTTGAGATCTAAATAACATTAAGTCGTGTTCAAAGTTTTCTGCTAATTCCATAAAAAATAAAAGTGGTGCGTTATTTTCATATTGCAATCCAGATGGTGTATCGTTTGTTCTTTGAGCTATTTCTGCATTTTGTAATGCCTTAGCCGTATCTTGTTTCAGTTTATCAGCAAAAGAACGATCACGTTGTACAGATCCTGCCAATGTTGTTAAAAGTTCCATTAAAGATGCTGTATCCTCTGCACAACGATTCAGTGGTCTAGCAGAACCTCTCGCTATATCGGAAGATAAAACCTTCTGTTTTTTCACAAATTCTCTGATTAAAATGAAAGAAGATTAATATCTATAGAATTAAAATAAATAATATAATCGATTTATATAGAATAAAACATTTGAAATTACTTGAATTTATCTATGGTTTGGCACAATTCATTGGGTAATAAATTTTCCTTCGCTGCAGTTGGACTATTGCTACCTTGAGAAAGACCTTTATTATTAACAGAAACATCTAATCCACCTAATCCTTTACTAGCAGTTGTAGTGGTAGTTGTAGTGGTTGTTAATTTAGTAGCTGCTAAACCACCAGTACTAACAGAACCAAACAAGGATGCTGTAAATATATAAATCATCTTGCTAAAGTACAGAGTTATTTTATTTAATTATTATATTTTAATATTTGTTATTATTAATATTTACGTGTACTGGTAGAAGTTCCAAACATTAAACCTCCTGTAGCAGGTGTAGTATTTATAGGTGCTTTTATGGTATTTGTATTGTTTTGAACAGGCGTTCCAAAAGTACGTCCCGTAAACAATGGAGCTGCAGAAGTTGTCGGAGTTGAAAAGAAGTTTGATGTTGCAGTTGTCGTAGCTGTTCCAGTTCCTAAAAATGTGCCAGTTGGTTGATTAGGTGTAGCAGTTGTTGGTGTTGTTCCAAAACCAAAATTTAAGTTGCTGGTAGTAGCCGCTGGGGTTGGTGTTCCAAATGTTAATCCAGTTGCAGGTGTCGTTGAAGTAAAAGACGTGCTATTTAAACCAATATCATTAAACATTTATCATTATAAATCGTAATATTATTAATTTTTATCATAATATACCAATATTTCAATATACAAAGTTACATTATGAAAAAGTATATTATATACCTTTGAGTACCAAATCCAAAACCTGAACTACTTGAGGTTATAGTAGGCGTTCCGAACGTAAACGATGACATTTTTATGGATTAAAATTAAATACTAATAATAAATAATTACACTTTTTAATATACTATTCAAATTCAATGTGTTTAACCTCCAAAATTAGAAAAAGGTATACAATTTCTATTAAGTAAAGACTGGTACTTCCCTCTACAGACAATACATTGAATTAAAAATTTAAAAATTACGCGCCAAATACTTTCGTATATGTATTACTTGTTTTGCAACTTTAAAAAATAAAATAAAATATTATTAATAATAAATTATATATTTGTATTGATATAAATTATTATACGTAGAAACGATACGATTAAAATATTGTCAATTTTAAAAGTAAATTAATTAAATAACAAAAACAAACAAACTAATCAATGACACTGTTCAAATAAAAACAATCAAAAAATTTTCTTGTAATACAACATTACAAAATTTGTATACACAGAAACACATTTTTTAGGATTATAAAATAAAATATAATATTATTATTATTATTATTATTATTATATATAATTATAATTATAAAATAAATTTTTAATCATTTAAATAAAATATTCTTTTACAATAAAAATAAATATCAGTTTTTGAAAGTATAATAATCTTAAAGTAGGTTTTTACTTATACAAATTTGCTAACTTTGTATTAAAAAAAAAAAAATGGTGGATTGAATAGAAAAGGGGTATACATACGATATATTATATATATATAAAAAAACATAGATAATATTTCGATTTATTATTAAATGTGCCTACGTGATACAAATCAGGGAATAACACAATTTATTTTCCATATTATTCATCATCATTATCATCATTATCATCTTTAAATGTATTAAATACGTTTCTTATTTTTTTTCTTTTATTGGTTTGTTTTATTTTGTTTTCTATTTCTTTTCATCTTTCCATCTTTCTTTCCTTCTTTCTTTCTTTCTTTTGCGTGTACGTGACAAAGTTCTAATTTAATTATACAGCTTATCTAGAGGAAAAATTGGGGATTATTTTAACGAATTTTACCAGATTCGGTACACAGTAGACTATCACAAAGTTGATTGCTGGTTCGATTTCGTACGTTGAGAATTGTGAATTTCGTACGTGGGGTGACATTTCTAAAATGATCACAGTCGTCTGTTGAACAAGACTAAAAATGAGCTTTTTTTTCTCTCTCTTTCTCTCATACTTTTACATGTTTAATCTTTTTCTTTTAATCTTATTCTTTTCAAAAAAGAATTTTGTCAGATTATATCCAATAGAATTTTTTTCTTTAGATTTGTAACATTAATCGGTTAATAACATTCCGGGTTTCTTTGACCGTAATAAATAAAATTCTTTTTTCGATTTGTTTATATCATACAATATCTACGATACAATATAAATTGTGATAAAAATCACATTAAAAAAAAAAAAAAAACAACAATTTTCTAAAACGTTACAACACATCTTTCTCTCTCTCTGTTTTTTTCTTTTTTTAATCTCATAATTAATTAATATCATCATTAATTCTTATCGATCATTTTCATCAATCAATGAATCAATCAATTAATCATACATAACTGAAAAAAGATGAGCATATAATTCGATTATAAAATTTAATTAATAAAATAGATAACAAAAACAAAAGCAACAGCAGCAGCAGCAGCAGCAGCAGTAGCAGTAGCAGTAGCAGTAGCAGGAAAGGTGAATTTAATTTTTTTTTATTTTTTTTTTAGAAGACACCCGGTATATAATTTTACGCTGTAAAACACAACGTTTATTTTGTATTTCTTTTTTTCTTTTCCTTTTTTTTTTTTTTTTTTTTAAATTATTTATTTCCCTTTTTTTTATCTTTTTCATATCTTTTTTTTATAGAGTTTAATGATTAAAATAGCTCCCTCCTACTATCTGGTGATATTTTAGATGAATTATGTATTTTATATATATATATATATATATATATATATATATATTTTTTTATGCATAATGATTGACACGACAATATTAATTGTTTCTATCATACAAATTACAATGAGACAGAGCATGTGCGAGCATGTGTGTATGTACGCATGTATGTGTTTATTTATGCATATACATATGTAATTTTGATGTATTTTATGTATATCCTGCATGTTGGTAGTAATATCTATGTGTATATGTTTTGAATGTATTTTATTTTTATTTTTTATGCTTGTAAGTACGTGTCCTTTTTTTTTATATGGGGTTTTCATTTAATTTTATCTCTTTTTTTCTCTCAATCTTTCTCTCTCTCTCTCTCTCTCTCTCTCTCTCTCTCTCTCTCTCTTTCAATCTTTCATTCTTTCTCTCTTTCTCTCATATAATAAAGAATATATTAAATATTCCTAGGTACTTTTGCGATGCCGTGCGATTATTCTAAATATTCAATTAGATGTAAAGATATCAACAATGCCGTGCTAATAATAATAATATTATATTTAAATATACCAACGATATATTAGGCGTATATATTATTATTATTCTTATTATTATTATTGTTATTATAATTACAATTATTAATATCATTTAATTTTATTTCATTTTACTTTATTTTATTTTTTCTTTCCTTGTAATATAATTAATTTATATTAATTATCCATAAATCTACGTACAATGTATATATATTATAAATAATATATATAAATATAATATAATATTATATTTTATTATTTAATATATAATATTGTATTAAATAATATTTATTATATATAATACATTATATATTATATAATAATATAATATTATAATATTATATTCCATATATATATATATATATATATATATATATTATAATATATTATATTATAATTATAATTAATAATAATATAATTATTATATATTATATTAATATTATATTATAATATAATTATAATATATAATATATTATAATAATTATTATATTAATATTGTATTATAATTTAATAATATATATATATATATAAAATAAATTATATTATATTATATTAATATTATATTATAATATACTTATAATATAATATAATATATTAAGTATAATATTTTTTATATTATAAAAAATATTATATTAATTATAATATAATTGAAATTATATATTATACTATATAATATTATTATATAATATGATATTATATTATTATATTATATATATATCATCGTTTGGTAACTATATTATATACAATATGTAAAATATATATAATAATATATATATATATATATATATATATATAGTATATCTTTTCTATTCATTTTTTGTTGTTGTTGTTTCTTTTTGTTCGTTAGAAAAAGAAAAATCGTCGTTAGAAAATATTATTACCACTGACTTGATCGGTTTAAGGTGCTATTTTAAAAATCCTTTTTAATTATCATTTTATTTCTTCATTGTTTTTTGTTTATTTTTTATTTTTTTTTTATTTGCTTTATCTTTTTTTTAATGATTTTTATTTTTATGAAAATCAATTCAAACCTTCTTCTTCTCCACCATCATTTCTTTCCACTCATCCTTTTTCTTCTTCTCATCATCATCATCATCCTCATCATTTTTATTATCATTATCATTCTTATTATCATTATCATTATCATTATCATTATCATTATCATTATCATTATCATTATCATTATCATCATTATCAACTGTGATTTAAGTTTATGGCACTAAAGGTCAGCTTTTACAATAGCAAAACGAATAATCAGATATCTAGAGTGTATTTTTTTGTTCATTTGTTTACCAAATTGTATTATATAATTAAATATTGCTGGTTATATTAAAGGTTTTATGCTTATATGTATGTGTATGTATGTATATATATAATGGTATTTTTTTTCGTATATGCAATGAACAACAAGCTGTACACTTCGGTGGAACGAGCCTAAGTTTTTATTTTTTATTTTTTTTTATTTTTTTTCTTTCTTCCTTTCTTTCTTTTTTTTCTTTTTTCTTTTTTTTTTTTTTTACGTTTCAACAACGTGTAATTTTGACAATAATAATATTTGTTTTATTATTATGGTAACGATCAAACATTTCTGTTTTTTTTTTTTTTTTTTTAATAACTCAGTATATTAAATATACTGATTACATATATATATATATTGTAAATTTATTATATTTTATTTTATACATGAGTCCACATTGTGAAATTATATTTTAATTATTTTTTTTTTTTTTTTTTTAATTTCATACGTGTGATCAAATTATTTTTTCCATTAAATTAGGCCACCTTGTTTTTTTTCTCTTTTTTTTTCTTTTTTTTAAACAATTTATTACTCAAGTTTTTTAGAAATTAATAAAATATTATTTTTGTACAGTGCTCATATAATATATTTAATATAAAATAAAAACCCCATAAAAAAAAAAGAAATAAAACTTAAAATTAACTAAAAATATTTTCTTAAAAACAAAATAAAAATTACAACAATAACAATAAGTTTTTCTGTTTTTAATAACCAATATATATATATATATATATATTGCATTCCGAGGCCGATTATTATTTCACACATTAGAAAGATTTGTTTAGGCCAAGCTAATTTGTTTATTCATTTGATTATAAATAAATAATATAATATTATATAATTTTTGAGATCATTTGTTCAAAGAAAAATGCATGTCTCTATCATTTCTTTTTCATTTGTTCTTATGTTTTTTTTTTATATATCTATATTTATAATAAATAAATATTGATTGAAGTATTATTTATTAAATAATACGTGACAATTGAAGTGCACACGTGTGTAAACGATCCTATAATAATAATAATTCATTTATTTATTTAGCACCGGAACTCTACCGAACTATACAACGAAGAAACATTTATTTATTTATTTAAATTGTTTTTTTTTTTAATTTTATTTTAATTTTTATTATAAGAACCGCTTATATTACGAAAGTAAATTACTTTCGTGTTCATATCTCTCTCTCTCTCTCTCTCTCTCTCTCTCTTTTATAATTTCTAATTACATTCTAATTATTTTCGATACTCGGGGAAAAGGCTTGACAATTATAAACAATTTAAAGTTGTTCGATACTTTTGTTTTGTTTTGTTTTTCCTATTCTTTTTAAAATCACGTACTAGCATTCATTATTATTATTATTATTAATATTATAATTATCATTATTATTATTATTATTAATTATTAATTATTATTATCATATTTTAGCATGAGATGTAATTCCTCGTTCACCATGAAAGAAATAAAACCGATGTATGTGTAGCAAGTTTAGTATTTTGTACTATTTTTGTTGTATCTTTATTTTTTTTTGTTTTTTGTTAGGATTATTATTAATATTATTATTATTAGTATTAGTATTATTATTAGTATTATTATTAGTATTCTTATTTTTTGGGGGGGAGGGGGTAAATTTTTGTGGTGATACTATTGCTTGTTTATTTCGTCTAATGACGAAAAACAAAAAAATAAAAGCATCGTTTAGACACGTTCATTTTGAATGAAAAAAGATCATCGTCGTAGTCTGATCACAGCGATATTACTATATTGTCACATCACGGTATTCTTCATTGAGTGCAGAAAATGATATTTGAACAAATTAGATCAAGTTTATGCAAAACCATAGTACAATCATTCAAATTATTAATAATTAGATCAATTAAATGAATCTCATCATTTTGTAATATTTCAATACCAAAAATGTATATAAATAAAATTATATATATATATATATATATATATATATATATATATATATATATATTTTATAATATTATATAATTAATTATATATTATAAAATTAAATATATATTTATAATATATTATATATAATATTATAAATTATATTTAATTTTATAAATTATAATATTACTATAATTATAATAATATTATATAAATATAATCTACTATATTATATTATATATATATAATTTTATTTATATACATTTTTGGTATTGAAATATTACAAAATGATGAGATTCATTTAATTGATCTAATTATTAATAATTTGAAAATTTTTTCTTTAAAAAGAAAATGTTATATAAAAAAAAGAAAGAAAAAAGAAAAAAAAGAAAGAAAGAAGTTTTACATATATTCGAACTTTTTAATAAATATTTCTTCCTTAGACTCGTTATACATAAAATTATTATTATTATTATTATTATTATTATTATTATTATATTATCATTATTACTATTATTATTATTATTATTATAGCGTTTGAGTAATATCGAAAACGTTTCTTACATTTATTCTTTTCTCCCATACTTTTACAAACATCTATTTTTTTTATGGTGTTTTATTATTTCCCTTATTAATTTTGTGTTCTTCTTCTTCTTCTTCTTCTTCTTCTCTTGACTTTACATTTAATTTAAAATTTTTGTTTTTTTTTTGTTTGTTAAATTTGTGTAAAATGTATGTATGTATGTTGTGTGTTTTGTTGTATGCAATGTAAATAAATCTCTCGGTGAAAATACACGGTTTATCGATTCGACGATGTTTTAATATTTTATTTTTTATTATTTTTTTTTTTTTTTTTCAATAACAATTCTTAAATTGCTAATTAATAATAATCGATTTTTTTTTTTTTTTTTTTTGTTAAAATCGAACGTAGAAGAGGAGAACAATTTGTTTGTTTGTTTTATTTTTCTTCGTGTCATTATTGCAAGTTAACATTTGTTTTTGTTTATTTATTTATTTAATTATTTATTTCGCGATACAAAAGGCAATGCCATGTTAGATCGTAACGATTTTCCATTTGTTTGTTTGTTTTTATTTGTAATTTTTTTTTTTTATAATGGAAAATGATATTATATATATATATATATATATTAATATAAGCTATGATGAGAATGAAAATTTCTTCTTCTTCAACTCGTCGAAGATCACAAAATGCTTATTTCTTTTTTGTTATTTTATATTTTTATTGTTTGTTTGTTTTTTCTTGTCTATATCGGTAAATACATATTAATGTATTATTTGTGTAATTTATGTATGCATGTATGTATGTATGTATGTATGTATGTGTATAATAATAGGACATACTCTAAAACGTGGTTCCTAAAACAAATTATCTTTTTAGATTTTTATTATTACAAATTTATGAATCAACAAAAAATTAATTTTATTAACGTGTGCTCTAATCTTTTTTTCTTTTTCTTTTCTTTATTCTTCCCCTTTTTCTTTCCATTTTTCTTCTTCTTCTTCTTCTTCTTTTTCTTTTTCTTCATCTTGTGAATTAGCGGCGGCACTGTTGATTCTTTAGGAATATATATATATATATAAAATATGTTTAAAATAAATATAAATGTAAGAGGAGAACTGTGTGTTGTGACTCGCGTAATATAAATTATTAGCATAAATTCGATTTTTGTAACATCGCTAACTGCCATACTTGCTATTACACAATGATTACTTATTAGTAAATAATCAAGCCTCTAGTTATAGCACAAAATATTGACAAATATTGAATACATCATGTGTATTTAATATTACAAAGAGATTTACAATGTATTTTAACACGTTACGTGCCAAGAAGCCCCTTTTTATATCTGACTAGTCACTCAGGCCATTTTATTTTGCTTTAACAAAATCCAACAATCACATTACCATGTAATTATTAATTATTGTAAATATATAACAATTAAACAAACTTATTTACTACTTTGTTCTATACTCCATTTTGTATATTTTAATAGGAATACTTTTTTTTTACACAATTCAATTTATTATAAACATATATTTTCAATGCATAAAATGGTAAGTGTACCACCGATGGTACACGTGGCCTGAAGAACAAGTTTAACGTGTACCACCGGTGGGATACACGTGACACGAAACGTGTTAAATATTAAATACACATGTGTATTGAATATTTTTTTTTTTCAATATTTTTCTGCTACTAGGGAATGTGTTACATACACTTTTGCATAAGTGTGTGTACAAAATTACGTTTAGATTATTACGATAATACTTTTAACAAATTTATTTATTTATTTATTTATTATTATTATTATTATTGATCTAATTTAAAAATCATTTAAAAATTGAGTAGCTTGAAAAGGAAAAGAAATACAAGTATAATACCATTCTTGTGTTTTTAATTTGATGAGATAAAAGTACAGAATTACTTGTACCCCCCTCCTTCCCCCCCCTGTTTCCTTTTCAATCATTCAAATGTAATAAAAATAAATTAAATAAAAAGAGAGCAAAAGAGAGAGCAAGAGAGAGAGAGAGAGAGAGAGAGAGAGAGAGAGAGAGCGAGTAAAACAAGCACACAAAATAAATACAATTAAAAATGAACAAGAACAACAACAACAACAACAACGACAACAAAATCAAAAATCAAATCAAATATACAAACGCAATTGTGAAATAAAGATAAATTGCATAGAATGGCAGTGAACGCGTTAATAATAATATTACATATTTATTAACATCGTTTTAATATTCCTAAAACAAGGGTGGGAAAGGAGGGGTAAGGGGGTAAGGGGGTAAGGGAGGAGGAGGAGGAGGAAGGGGTTGTGTCTTTGGTTCTGTAGCAATGTGCTACCACAAAATTTGAATAAATTAAAGCACTGCATCATCATCATCATCATCATCATCATCATTATCCACGTATAAATAGATGAAAAGCTACAAATAATGTTGGGCAAGTTAAACGACACGCCTAGAATTAATAATCTCAATGAATGAATTTCAAGAGAACTTTGTTTTTTTTTTCTTTCAAAAGTTCATCTTCTCCTCCTTACATTTGTACATGTCGCGGATGAGCTTCAATCATCATCATCATCATCATCTTCATCATAATTATCATTATCATAATCTCGTCATTGTCATTATCGTTATCTTCATAATTATCATCATCATCATCATCATCATCATCATCATCATCATTATTATTATTATTATTATTTTTATTTAATGTAAAAGCAATTCTCTCTCTCTCTCTCTCTCTCTCTCTCTCTCTCTCTCTCTCAGCGATATAAATGCACGATAGGCAAACACAGTGAGGAGAAATGAGAAATTGTTGAAAATCGTATTTATCATTTCTAATTAACATTTTATTACGTTAACGTTCTCTTTTTTTTTTTTTTTGTTGTAAGCAAAAACTCGAAGCAATTCCAAAAAACAATGTTGTTGTTGTTTGTTTGTTTGTCTTTTTTTTTAATCGTAGTTTATTATTATAATTATGCATCATCATCATCATCAATCATCATTGTGTGCTCTTTTCTCATAAATCCTTATTATTATGAATTCTAAAAGTTATCAATTATTTTTCTTTTCTTTTTTATTATTATTCTGTTTTTTTTTTTTTTTTTTTTTTTTTTTTTTAATCTTTACATTATATTATTATTTTATTTTTATTTTTCATTTATTAGGTTTTGTATTTTTCCTTTTTATTTTTGTAATTCTTATACTTGTCATTTCATTTCTTATGAATGAGATGCTTAAATGTTAAGTTGAGAAAATAATTCTTATTCTTTTTCTTCTTCTTTTTCTTTCATATTTATTCTTTTCTTTATTTATTTATTTTTTTTTTTTTTTTGTGGGGTTTGGTTATCAACAAGCAAAAAGAGTGTGTGTGTGGGTGTGTGTGTCGTTACACAAGCCGTTTCGTTGATATTAATGCACACCACCAACACTTTTGGTTATTTTCAAATGAAATATATGCTAGAAGATAATAATAATAATAATAATAATAATAATAATAATAATAATAATAATAATAATAATAAAAATAGATAAAAGTGCAAACATTTTTTTATTATCATTTTTTTATTTTCATATTATTATATTTAGAAGAAAACTCATTCTGTATTTTTTTCTTTTTCTATTTTTACAAAAGAAGTTGTTTGAATGAAATATATATATATATATATATATATATATATATAATTATTGTGAAATTGTAAAATGTAAGCTATTGCACCCTACGCACACGCAAAAGAGACAAACGTCCGTCCATTTTGAAAAACACAACACAATCATTTTCTCTTTTTCTTCTTTTCTTTTTGTATTTTGTATTTTTGTTTTTGTATTTTTGTTTTTTTATTTTTTTCTCTCTTTAATTATATATTTTATTTTAAATGCGTGTTCTAATATATTTTTCTTTTAAATCTGTTTTGTATATACCTTTGGCAGTAATTATTATCTGAAAAGATAGCGTGCATCGATCTCAACGCAACAACTTCTAGATTTTTCAACTTGTGTGTATTATTTTTTGTTTATTTGTTTGTTTGTTTGTTTAATTCGCATAAATATTTTTCTTTTTATTATTATTATTATTATTATTATTATTATTCTCTTAAATTATGTTTGTTTGTTTTATGAATCAATGGTTCCAGCAGCAGAGGATATTCTAATAATAATAATAATCAGCACCCCGATTTTTTTCTTTCTTTTTTGTTTTCTTTTGTTCGTTTGTATGTTCCTTTTATTGATTGATTTATTTTTTTAAAATACGTGCTTTCTCGTTCAAAACGCGAAATTGAAATTTATTAATCAATACAATCAATGCAAAAAAGAAAATATTATCAATTTGTTAACTTCGGTGAACTCTATCATAATTAATATTATTATTAATATTACTATTATTATTATTATTATTATTATAATTATTATAATTATTATTATTATAATTCCTTCTTTTTTTTCCTTTTTATTTATTTATTTAATTTAATTCTTTCTTCTTCTAATTATTGTATTCTGTCGTTTACGTTGCCGAGCATAATTTATCTGCGTCCCCTTAAGGACAAATTTTCTTTTCTTCTTCGTGAGAATTTGAGACCGTCAAGTTTAGAAAGCACAAAATTTATTTATTTATTTTATTTTATTTTATTTTATTAATTATTCTGGGATTGAGATGTTTTTAACTATGCCTTGAAGAATTTTTCCTACGTTTAATTGTTTTTAATATTACTTTTTCTATCTTCCATTCATTTTTCATTGATGTTGTTCTTTTTGAGAAATTTTGATTTCAACATTTGAAATCTTTTTCATTTTCACTTTAATCGAAATCTTTCAACTTACGTTGCTTCTTTGTTCTTTTCATTTTCCTTATTGTAATAATATTAAAAGATATTTTTGTTGTTGTTGTTGTTGTTGTTGTGGGAACAAAAGTGAACACTTTTTTTTCCTGTTATTTTTTTAAATCTTTTTTTCTTGAAACGCGTCGGTCGGCGGCCCTGCTGCTCTGCGTATTAAACGAAAGTCAGTCGTCGTAAAACACACTATTTTCAATTTCACGTGATTAAACGAGGACTGTGTAAACCTTCGACCTGAGTATCTATTTGAGGATGATGTTGGGTATCGGGTGGTCCCCAATCGTGCAAATTTCCACTGTTAGCTAATCGGTGAGTGAGTCGATGTGCTATTGAAAAACCTCCGCTACCTTCCAATTGTGTTAAGACTATGATAACTTGTCTGTAAAAACAAATAACAATTGAAATATAATAATTCATTTAATTATTTCGCCTTGGCAAGAAAGTAATTTCAATTTTCTAATGTGCAAATAAAACTCAATTGTTTCTAAAATCTAACAGTTGTAAACAAAATTATACGGAATTTGTTTCTGTAGCAATCTAAAAAGTGTCAACTATCAAACCTCAAAAGAACCAAATTCTAACATTAACAAAAGAATAATGAAACAAACATAACTTTATCAATTGGTGCAAGCCGAAATTATTTCCTTGCCAACCTAATATATATATATATATATATAATCATTATGAAATATAATTGACCTGTGAAGTGGGGGAACACTATCGGCAGTTCTGAGCTGTCCTCTTGTGGACACAACGTTGTAGCTTTCATGGCAGTCACATTTTACATGTATCCATTTATTAACATGACGATTTTCCACCATTACCACCAAACCAGCCCATCCTTTAGTTAAATAATATGCTGTCATACCTTCTCTTCCCTAAAAAAAGAAAAAAAGACAACTTTGATTAATTCATATTTGTATGCAGAAAAAACATTTCATGATAACTCAGTTAAGAGATTTAAAAATAAAAAACAAACCCTAAATTTATACATTACCTCGTGTCGCTGTCCTTTTGCTAACGTTAAACTTATAATAGCATCGGCTAAAACGAACGCAGGAGGAGAAATTTGTTCAACTAAAAGTCTTTTAGAGCTATGTATTGCAAGAACATATTCCGGATAACTTGACGTGTCCTCCATACCGGTATGCCAATGATTAAATGCCAAACATACGACTATGTACAAATCTCTTTCTAACATTTTGTGACATCCAACGAATCCTCGTACCTGCCGTTTGCTATGCTCAACCAATCTCCCCACCTCTGGTGCTGCTGGTGATCGTGTACGAAATACAACCACACATAGATCTAACTGAGAACGTTGAGATTTTTCGGAATTCCTATATGGTATGATATCAAACAAAATAAACAAGAAAGAAACAATTCTTAAGAATACATTTTGTATACTCAATTCTTTTTATACTCGATACACACATACGCATACAGAGAGACAACAAGGTTCAAAATAATCATTTGTATTCCTACCTTTGACCTTCTTGAAATAATGTGAACTCAGTCTCGGTTGGTTCTAATACCGTTAACAATACACATGATAAATGCCTCAGAGATGACAACGGTGGGAGGGTACCACGTAATCTAACTTCACTCCAACCAACTCTCGTCTTGCATATATCAATACAATCGAAATATTTTAATACATCGTCAAAGGAAATCCAAAATACACCGTCAGAAGCACCATGAGGCATTAACATTTCTCGTAATTGCGGTGTCCATATTGGACTATCGTCAGACCAATCTCCTTTCCAACTGTAATGACCCCAAGGATTTCGTAGTCTCAACAAACGTATTCCCTAAAGAAAATGATTCCATTTCAGTTGAATTATTTAATCAAATATGATTACAATATTAATTTGTAACTAACCTGAACGTCACGTACATCAAGAACAGAATACGCATGCCTGGAATAACAATTGAAATATTTAAAATAATATATTTATGTTTTTTGATTAGGAAATGAAGTTTAAAGTATCTAACCTAGGTCTTAAACCTCTTCGTTGATACTCTTCTTCGTCGACCTTCATATTTCCACCTCCACAACTAGCACCCATCAAAAACATAGCTTGTCTCGAGGACAAAAGTTGTGCCCAAATTAAATCCTTATCAAGTTCATCTTCGCTTGGTAACGCCGAAGGTTGCAAGGGTACACTTTCGCATGGTGCACCGGTTAACGTAGCTAAACCTTCTATAGCTCTACCAGATACCAATGCTTCATAACAGCCATGAATTTTAGCAACAGCCTTTTCTATCAACGGTACCCACAATTGTTTTCTTTTTGCTTGGGAATAAACTAAGTGGCCTCTTTTATCACACGGCAAGAGATCATCGACCAATACTGTTGTCCATTTTCCATCCTTACATAATCTAACTTGATAAGCTCCTTCAGGACACGTTTCTCTCATGACGAGAACTCTTCTAACAAGTTCGTCGCTTTCCGCTAATACGGCTAATGCCGAAAGCAACCAACAATTTCCTAATACTCCTTGCGAAATATCCGATGGCAAGGGTGTTCTAAAAACAGCCCATGGCAGTTTAGAATCTACGCTCGAATCAACATTTATTTGATGAGGTCTTCTCCATTGAACTACGTGATTATCTTTCGTATCCGCGGGATTATAGTACAAAGATTTTGGAGCTGGTGGAAATGAATCGTCAACGAAAGGCTCGTTCGTCTAAACAAAATATTGAAGTATTAAATAGAAACTTGATAATTTGTTTAGGATTTTTGAACTTGATTCAAATGAATAAAGGTTCAATATTTACCTCTTTACAATAACGTACTATACGTTCCCATTTTTCTAATGCTTCTCTTTCCTCCAATTGTCTTAAATTTTCCATCACCACACTTTCCTGACGTTGCATTGTAAGAGTACTAGTGCCAGGCTCGATAATTCTAAGTCTATCACCTGATGCTTCGGATAAGGTCTTCGAATTTTGGCACATTTCGCAAGTTCTGTTTGTACTCTTATTTTCATAAGTACACAACTTACATTGCCACTGTAAAAGTTAGAAAAATCAAAATCACATAACATTATCAGAGAAAGAAAAGAGCATAGAAAATATAAAACATTACTCTCCCAAAAACAAAAGAAAGTTCTTACTTGAGTATGACTTGGATCTTTGGATCTTGAATGTCTCTTGTCAGCTATCGAGGAACCGTTTCTTCGTACGGAATTTCTATACCTTGGAGTAACAACTTTTGAATTAGCAAGTTGACAAAGTCTTGGACTTGGACTTCTTTGTCCTTGAATTCTATTGTCCTTGGGCACTTCTAAAAAGTCTGCTAACGTCTTACAAGCATTACAAGTTTGTGCTGACAGCGGATTTCTTAATGTACAAGAGGGGCATACCCAACTCTCCCCTTTCCTTAACGTAGCGTCTTCTAAGTGCATGATGCTTTTAAGTTTGGAGCCGCCGCATGCTTCGCATGTGGTACGCGAAGCGGCATTAAGTAATGTACACTTCTTACAAGTCCAGGCCGGAGAAGGAGGATCCAATTGATCGTCCAAATCAGACTCTGCAGTAGCTAAGGTAGCCGACTTTGGTGGTGGGATATATCTGACACTGTCTCGTGACACTATTATGGGAGACTGCACTCGCATAGGACAACTAGCTCCATCCTTCGTCACGGTTATTAAACTAGGTTGCGTGAGAGAAGGTGGTGATCTAGGGGAACCACAAATATCGCAAGCCACAGACCACAGGGGATTGTAGGCATAAGAACACTTTTGACACGTCCACATACGTTTTAAAGGACTCACACTGGCTACATCACTAACAGGACTGGTAGCTTCGCTATGTGCCTTGGTGGCTAGTAAACCTAATTTGCTGCTTTGCTTCTTTGGCAATGGTGGTGGAACGTCAGGCTCGCTGATACCTATATAAGAATACTTTGGTTTTGAAGTGAAACCAATGGAATGTGGAGGTACCGCTGGTGGTTCTTCGTCATTAAGACTCCTACGATTAATGGTCTTCCTCTGAGTAACATTTGTAATAGAATTAACATCAGAGAAAGATCGTCTATAAGATAGTGGACCTGCCGAAGAGAGTGCACGCGTCTCCCAAGCAGGAACACTTATAACAACACCACTGCACGGTGCTGGGCTTCTAGGTGCTTCACACGCCTCGCATTGCTCCAATCCAGATGCATTATCGAGAGTACAATTATCGCAACTCCACAAGGCATCATCTTGTGCTTCTGACACTACTAAGCTGGTGGGTCTTTGAATAACAAGATCGGAGAGCTTTTGCACAACTGAGCCATTAGACAAAGAACGACTCACTTTGGATTTAACTCTTTCGTACATAGAAGGACTGTGACGTTTTGGAGAACGTTGAGAAGTTTCTGCATTATCTGAATAGGGAAGCGACGTTGGATCCATCGTTTCGAGTGTAGGTAATGTCCACTCCTCGCGTACGTTTCTTCCTCTTTCACTGCGACTGATACTTGTCAATTGTGCCATACCTAAATAGATTCAAATTATTAACATCATTCAATCATATAAATTACAATCATCATTTAAATATTAATTACCTTTGTTATAAACTCTCTTTGCATTAGCAGGAGCATACGTTATACTATAGCCAGCGTTCAAATTTTTACTCAAATTTCCAAATACTGCATTTTTCAACAATTCTACTTTAGGTTCTTGTTTGATTTTACACTGATTCAGTTTTTTGCCCTTCCTTGCCCTTCCAATGTGTCTTTCGTCGAGCTGGGCTATAGAAAAACTAGCATCACAGGCCGCACAAACCAATGTGGAGCTACAACTATTATCCAACAAACAACGAATGCAGGTCCACCGTGTCACTAAGGAAGGTACAGAAGTGGATCGTTTAAGTGGCTCTTTGTCGGATATATTCCCACTCCATGAACCATAATGTGATCTCTTCTTAAGAGCATTGGATACAGACGAATTCTTACGAATGCTACAAAATAAATAGAAACAAAAGATGTCTATTAAACATTAACAAATAATAGTTAGAATTGTCTTTGAAGAAATCTTTGGAAAGAGGTATAGATAAGAAAAAAATATAAAATAAATAATCTACAATACGCCAACGGTTTGTTCGAAATAAAATTGACAATAATACATTCGTGTGTGCCAAGGTAAAACAATAAAGGAACAAGAAGTTGTCATAGGTACAATGAATATCGGTTATTCCTATGACAACAAAGATGTAAATATAGAATTCAAAAACAATAATACCATGAAAGAATATGTGTGCATCCTAAATATAATTTCATTGCCAAGATCATAACAAGATTTGTTGATCATAGTTCTCTTCTATAAGATATAAACAAGGTACTGCGTGCAATGTTTTCATAGCAGGGAAGAATCTTCCATCGATAAACAGATGGAACCAGACATCGAGTTGGCAAGAACGAAGAGAAAAAAATATATAAAAAAGAAAAAAAAAAAAAAATAAATAAAAAACAAATAGGGTAAAATGGTGAGGGAACGAGATCTCCTCACCGTTGAAAAAAGCCTACTGCAAGGGAATCGTTGGGCTCGCGGACGATGGTGGTATCCTCGTGATCAGTTGTTGTTGGATGATTCTCAGCAATGGTGGTGATGGTGGTGGTTGTGGTGGTGGTGGTGATGGTAGTGGTGGTAGCAGTGTTAGTGGTACAGAGTCTGTGAAAGTTGAGTCTCGGTGGTGGAGTAGGTGGTAAGGATTCCGAGGACGACGGCGACGACGACGATGACGACGACGACGACGAGGAAGAGGATGAGGACGACGGCGAGGAGGAGGACGATGATGAAGAAGAAGAAGAAGCAGCATTAGCAATAGCAATAGCTTCCTCTTCGGCGGGTTGAATTCCCCCTTTTTCCTCCTGGTCCTCCAGTGGCACCGGTTCCTCCTGGGCCCGTTCTTCTTCCTCTTCTTCCCCTTCTCCTTCTTCTTCTTCCTCGAGGTCTTTCTTCCCCTCCTTACGACGTAACTGTCTCATCCGGCGCGGAGGAGGTTCCCCGCGCTCGGAATTCAACTCCTCTCCTCCGGTGCTGAGTCGTCTGTTAGCCCTTTCGTCATCGCTCCTGATTCGTGCCAGGCCGCACCTGGCGCATCGGGCGCTCTCCGTTGGATTTATCAGAGCGCACTCCGAGCAATGCCATTGCAACACCGATGCGATCGAGCCCATTCTCCACGCGTAGTCATGGCTCCTTCGGTCACAGGATCACCGACTCTCTTGGCAGTCACGATTCCCCCCTTGCTTCCCTCACTCTATATATCTATCTACCTTTTCTTCCACCCCTTATATCTAACCCTCTCTCTCTCTCTCTCTTTCTCTCTCTTACACACGTACACACACTATTTCCCCTCTTGCTCGCTCTTCCTTTCTTTCTCGTTTTCTATAGAAAACTCCCGTTCGAAAGGAACACCACTACCGGTGCCAAAAAAACACCCCTTTATCTAGCCCAGAAAAAACCTGTATATATCCAGGATCAGCAATACCCAGAGACGAGGAACAACCGAGCGAACATCGCCCTCGGCCACGGCGGTAGTCCGCCGTTCTTTGTCATATGTTTCTCGCCCGCCATCTTGTTCTTCCCCTCTTTCTCTCTAGATCTCATCCACTTTTCTCTCTCTCTCTCTCTCTCTCTTACGCGCGCACAGAAATCACAACACACGCGTCTCTTCCTTTTCTTTCTTTCCTTTTCTTTTCTTCCTTTTACTTTTCTATCCTTTTCTTTTTTGGTTCCACTCAACTCACTCTCTTTCCCTCTCTCTGTTTCCCTCGAAATACTTCATTTTCGTTTTCGTCGTTTTCCTTCCCATTTTTCTTACTACTTTTCTCTCTCTCTTTTTCTTCTTCTTCTTATTATTATTATTATTATTAATAATTACGTTCTTTTTATTCACTGTTCGATGAACGTCAAATGACAATCCGTGCAATTGTGTTCTTATCCTTTATTATACACACTCTTCGAGGAACCACGCAAAATGACAACGACGCTCGACGCGTCTCCTTGCTGCAACACACACATATATATATATATATATATACACACACACACTCTACATTTGCACTTGCACATACAGTCACATTTATTATTACATGTATGTTAGGCACAGGGCAACATGCACTTTGTTTATGATGCTTCGTCGACGAGCGCCACAGAGACTAGGATAGATCAATCGTTTGGAAAGGTGATAGGCAGAAGGAGAAAGAGAGAGAGAGACAGACAGAAACAGATGCATACATGTAGTACTTCTACATACATACATACATATGTTTTATATGTATGTATATATATAACTAAATACTCCTGTAGAGTCTATATCTTCGGTTTGGTTCCCTCTGTGTTGATCGTTCCGTTCCTACGGATTTGCAACACTTGCAACTCAGGGATGTATCATTAATGGCCCACGTTTAAATGTCATCTTAAAAATGTCCATGTTTACTTATGATTTTTTTATAAATTTCATAAATTTAAGAATATATTAAAATTTTGTACACTTTTTACCTATAAACAGTTTTTGTTTTACATATATTGCATTACACGATATTGCACATAACCTTAATTTCAAGTAATTATAAAATTTATAAACATTGGATTAGATATTGATTTTAATCTTTATTTTATATACACTTGATAGGAAAAAGATAGTAAAGTTAATGAAATGCTAGAAAAACTGTATGAATTTACTATTACTATTATGTTTAATATGTTAAATGATTAAGAAAAAAAAATGTCGTTCACATTTTTATCATTCTTTTACTATGATACGCTACTGCATACATTGAATGGTAATAGTGGCGACATCTAGTGATAAAAGGTTAAAATGAAGTTTTTTTCTGAAATATTGTCGATACGCAACACTTGTCATCAAGTCCCTGTGGCGCAGAGGATAGCGCGTTGGACTTCTAATCCAAAGGTCGTGGGTTCGATCCCCACCAGGGATGAATTTCTTTTTGCTCTTGTTTTTTTTTTTTTAAATTTCTATTTATTTTACTTATGATACAACAACGATTTATTTATTTATTTTTTTCTTACATTTACAAAATTTATTATTTATGTTAAATAAAAAGAAAAGAAAAAAAATACATAAATCAAATAGAATAAATGAAAATTCATATTTAACGTATTAAATGTTTATTCTTGTTATTAGACGTTGAGATAATATTTTCATTTTCATTTTCATTTTCATTTTCATGTATATTATTATTTTTTTTTTCACACTATTGAAGTAAATTATACGAATGATTGAGAGACTATCTCGTTGTTGGTCTTTGGACGACAGCCAGTGTGTGAGATTTGCTTGCCCAGACAGTTAGACGCCTCTTATACGATTTCACTTTGTAATCGTTATAATGAATACGTAGTTGTAAAATGTAAATAATATTCTCTTCTAGTTATTTTCCTCATCTATTATAATCTCTACTTATCTAGTTTACTCTCATTCTAATTTATTCTAATTTTTATTTTTTTTTTATTTTTTTTTATTATATTTATTCTATATGATCTAACGACAAACACGCGATCAAGATCTAATTATCATGAAATGATTTATCATAAATTTAAGAATAATCGATGATTATTGAAATGATAAAAAAAGCTTTTTATTTTTTTATTTTTTTTATTTTTTCCTGTCTGTTATCTTACGAATAAATTTATTGTTCATTTTTTGTTGTTGTTTTACTCGTAGGTGAAATTATGAATGATATCGAATTAAAAAAAAGAAAAGAAAAAAACCAATTACATGAAAATGAAACGGATGATGTTATATATCTGTTTTTTGTTTTGTTTTGTTTTGTTATTTTTAATTTTTTTTGTTCGTTAGCCTTCGAGAGATAGAAAAACGTCATCTAAACATTGGCACGAGTCAGTCTAATTGTAAAACACGAATGAGGAGAGATACGATCTAAGATTAAACAAGCGGAAACACAACTGTATTTTCAATCGAGTTACGCAAACGATTTTATAAGGCAACCTGTCTGTATCATACTAATGTGTTAGTTATTTCCAAGTAACTTAAATTAGAGTTATGAGATCTTTAATGAAGCATAGTATATGTCTATGCTTCTTTTCATTTATGAAGGTCTCTTCATATTCTTCTTCTTCTTCTTCTTGTTCGGCTTGTTTAGTTCATTTGAATCAATCATTTTCTATCTTTTCTTACTTCTGTTAGATTTCATATTTAGTTTGTATAAAAAATAATAATAAGAATATGTTATTTTGATATATATATATATATATATATATATATATATATTTGAGAAGTAATTTTTAATGTAATCAATTAATTTGATTTAAATTTAAATAAATATCATTTCTAATTTGTAATGTGGAAATAAAGTCTATTTGAAAAATAACTTTTTAAATATATTACAAATACTAAGTAGTATATATATATATATATATATATATATATATATATAGTTAGTAATTGTAATATATTTAAATATATATATATATAGTTAGTAATTGTAATATATTTAAATATATATATATATATATATATATATATATATATATATATATATATATATATTTTTATTAAATATAATTAATTTAAATAATATATTTAAAAATATATAAATTTATATTAAATATATTAAAAATATATAAATTAATTTCTATTAAATATATAAAAATATATAAATTAATTTCTATTAAATATATTAAAAATATATAAATTAATTTCTATTAAATATGTAAAAATATATAAAATTATATTAAATATGAAAAATATATAAATTAATTTCTATTAAATATATATAAAAATATATAAATTAATTTCTATTAATTATATTTAAAATATATAAATTTATTTTAAATATGTTTATTCCAAAATTTGTTTATTCCAAGAGAATCGTTGTTTCTAAATAGAACATTTCTAAACGTAATTTCTACACAATGTTATTCCCATATTTTTCATCAAAATGGACCAATGCCAATTAGTTAAAACTTTGTTACGAATATTACGCGTTAAATTGTAATAGAAATTTTCATCTTAAAGAGTATTTAAATAATTCTAAGTAACTATGGAAAATATCCAATAGACATTACACGAGTACATAATTATTTCTATAAAAAAACCCGTTCTTATAAGAACTGTTTTTCAAGTTGAGCCAAGAAAATACATGAATAAAAAAAAAATCCACATAAAATCTATCCACGTTTACACACACACATACACACAAAAGTTACACATTTACATATCGAAATAAGCTTTGGCACGTTAAGTGTTTAAGTTCAAGCCTTGAAACGTGACTTACATCTACTATGTGATTAGAATTCAAATTTCAATCTCGTGTGGATCAATGAGTTAATTCGAAGTGTCGTCCAACTTAATTAACTTTCTCTCTCTCTCTCTTTCACTCTCTCACTCTTTTTCGTTGATATATTCAAAGAAAAATAATGATGAATATTTATGTTTCTTACAACGTGTTGCAAATTATGTACATTTCTTAATAAATAAGGAAATATTATGCCAAGTAAATCTCATCTATGTTCAAACCCAAATTCACACTCTGACTATACTCTTTTGATTAAAAATTTATTTCTATATAATATATATTATATTATATATTATAATATTATAATATATATTATATATAATGTTGTTTATATTGTTTTATATTGTTTTTTATATTGTTAATATTAATATCTAATATTATATTAGGGCATAATTAGAATTAAGTATATATTATATATAATATTATTATTATATTACTATTATATTATTATTATATTATTATAATATAGATAGATAGATAGATAGATAGATAGATAGATTATTATTATAATTATATATTATATTATATTATTATATTATATTATTATATTATATTATTATATACTATATTATTATATTATATTATTAATAATATAATATGTTAATTTAAGGTTAGGTTATAAAGTTTTAGGTGTTAATATATATATATATATAGGTTATTATAATATTATAATATTATAATACAATACATAATTTATTTAGTAAATAAATAAATAAATAATATTAAATTTATATAATAATATTATAATATATAATATAATATAATATAATATAATTTATATATTGTTTCAATTTTCATAAACATTTATAAAAAATATCAATTAACGTGTATAACAAATGACACAATTTTTTACCATAAAATATAAAAAAATTATTTTCTCCTCGTAAAACTATTTCAAATAAATTTAGATCAATTTGTTGAACAAAATAAAAATGTTTTACTATCGATCAATATTTTCTTCTTCCTTTTTTTTTTTTCTTTTTTTCTCTTCTCAACGAGTGGTCAAGTTTTATGAAAGGAAAAGTAAAAAAGAAGAAGAAGAAGAAAAAAAAAAAAGACTTTTGACCTTAAATCCTCCTCCGCGTTTGAAAAATATGTTTGCCTGGAAGAAAATAACATCGTACAAATACACACACATACACACACACAAACATGCATGCACACTGCTCGTATATCTACACATACATAAAGATACTTTTTTATATTCGAGGTAAACATATCGTATTTTTTGAAGAAAAAAAAAATAAAAAAAATAAATAAAAAAAATAGAAGAAGAAAAAGAATAAGAAAAAGTACTTGGACTATCGTAAAATTGTTTACGATGGTCTCTCATTATCACCGATAAGAAATTATTTCTATAATATGTTATTTATGTCCTATATATATATATATGTATTATCCCACGTAAATAAAAATCATTTTTTCGTCATATTTCGTCTCCGTCAATTTTCGCATAATCTTCATCAATTTAATTTCTTCTTTTTTTTTCTCATATTTTTTTTATATATATAAATTATAATAAATACAAAATAATCATCGTCAAATATTATCGTAAAAAAAAAAGAAAAAATCACTGATTACAATATTGTAAATAAAATTATTCTCGGATCATTAATATATTTCAATAAAAAGATATTTCTTTTTAATCTTCATTAGAATTGGGGGAAGTTAATAGGTTATAAATTGTTTTTATAATATTTAATAATAATGTAAAAATAATATTTAATAATATTTATAATTGTTAATTAATTATAAAACAATTTTTTTGGTAATAAAAGACAAATCTTTGTACATTGTACAAATGCATAAATTAAATAAACAAAATATACAGATTACATTTTAATACAAATGAGGGTGCGGACAAACTAAGACCTAAGTTAAGAGGTTATGTTGAGTATTTGAAGTAGAATGAAAGGGTGGGGGGAAGTTAATAGGTTATCCACAATTGAACTTTTCGAGAAGACTAATGATGTATTATATTATATTTATTTTAGATAGTTATATTTTCTTATTCTGACTATAATTACACTTCGATATTTTTCATATCAAACAGCACATATACACACACTTATGTGAATCATGTATGAATACGTATATATATACATATACATATACATGGGTCAATGGCATCATATAGAAAATCCGGTTTTCTCGCAATAAATTGTTGAAAGAAGTTTTTGTTGTTTTTATTCTTATCATAGTGATGATATTTACTCGTGTTATTCTTGTTATCATGAAAACGAGTATTATTGGTAAAAGAGAAGATACGTTGTGGTACACATAACACATATATATATATATATATATTTCTATACTTTTCTTTCTAATTGTAAAGTATTTGATCATCGATAAAAGAATTAAAAAGAAGAAGAAGTAGACAAAAAAAAAGTATATATAAATTTAAACATGAGGCGTTATCAACGTGTGATCGACGCGTTACATTCAATCGTTATTAAAACAATGACTCATGTATACTACTTGCAAAATAATTTATTTTTAGAAGTTTCATAAGCTAACTAACTTACTAACTCATCTCGTATGTTAGTTACAAATTCAATGACTTTCTGAAGGAGAAAAGAAATGGGAGAGTGTGATAATTATGTATGTGCATTGATATGTTAGATTGATTTAATAATTATTCTTGGTATTTATGTTTAATGTTCGTATTTCAATAAATGTGAATTTATATTAAATGAATTATTATTTACTATATATTATTAATTATATTTAAATTTTATATATTATAAAATATAATATTATGATAATATATACAATTTTAATGTATAATAATTAAATTATATAAAACATATAAAATTATATATTATTAATTATATTTAAATTAATAAGAAAAATAAAATTTAATTATATATAATAATTAAATTATATAAAACATATAAAATTATATATTATTAATTATATTTAAATTAATAAGAAAAATAAAATTTAATTATATGATAATTAAATTATATAAAATATAAAAAAAATTGTATATATATTATATTATATTATATTATAAATTATATAATAAAAAGATAAAATAAAATTTTTTTCTTATTCTTTTATATAATAATTAATAAAACATAAATTAATAATTTGGTATAATTTGTATTTAATTTTATATAATAATTAAATTATATAATAGCATTGTACGCAATATTTGTCTGTTCCCTCAATTGAAGAAATTACTTCGTGTACGCCATTTTGAATTAATAGAAATCATTCAAGTCAGTTCTCTTTGGTAATTTTCTAAGAAAATTCCCGAAGTTTATAACAATAATTTATACAAATTATTTCAAAGATTATTTTATTATTCTGCAAAGAAAACAAAATATATATTTTAATTGAATTGAAGAAATATAGTTTGTGTTTTATTTAATAAATAATGTGTGTTATGTTTTGATCATAGTAGTAGTAGTATACAATGCATATATTGATCATAGTAGTATATAATGTATATATTGATCATAGTAGTACATAAACTATAATTTATTCAATGCGTGTTGCCACTTGGTAGAAAATAATCGAAATGTTGTCATTAATAATCAATGGACGTCACTCGTTTAATATGTTTTGACCCTGCACCGTTTAAGGTATACCTTTCTATATCTTTCTCTTTCTTTTTCTGTCGCCCACACAAATAACACGTGGGTGCAAACGGTTAATTAAACAACCTTTAACCATAATAGGTAACCAGAAAAGTATACAGAGTGTTTCATTTGAAATGAATCCTTTCATAGATTTAATCAGCAACATTTATAAAGTAGAAAACCTTTCATTCGTGTGTTTATAGAAATAATATATTAATTTATTTATTATACATATTATATTATAATATTATTTTTGTATTATTTTATTAATATATAATATACATATATATTATTTATTACGTGCATAAATAAATAAATAAATAAATAATATATATATATATATATATATATATATAAATTGTATTATTTATTATATATTGTATTAATAATAATATATATTATATGTTATATATTATATTGTATATTATATAATATATTAATATTATATTAATACTATATATTATATTAATATTATATTAATATTATATATTATATTATATATTATATTAATATTAATATTATATTAATATTATATTATATTAATAATAGTAAAAACTAATAAATAAAAAATTTTATTAATAATATTAATATAAATTATAAATTATTTATAAATAAATAAATAAATAATATACAAATTACTTATTTATTATATATATATATATATATATATATATATATATATATATATATATATATATATGTATGTATGTATATAAATTAAATTAATATACAAATTGTATAATTATATTAATATAAAATATATTGTAATTTAAATGTAATATATATAATATAACAGAACATATATTAAAATATATAATATTATATAAATAAAAAAATAAATAAATATTAATAATAATAATAATAATAATAATACACAAATTTATTTATTACTATTTATAAATCAAATCAAATAAAATCAAATTGTTTTATTATGTTTCTTGATAATTAATTGATTAAATGAATAATTTTCAATTAATGATAAAAATAAATATTTATGAAAGAAAAATAAATCATGCACATAGCATTTATGCTCGTGTATTATCTTAATATGTAAAGAGGAATATAAGAAATTGAACATTCATTGTTTAACGTAGGATTTACTTAAGATAAAGATACTTCTAACCGGTTTAGAATGCGTTGCTTTTGATTTATCATTATGACGAAACAAGTAGCTTCCAGATGAGACAAGATAAAATCGAATTTATCCGCCTAACTTCTTTTCTTCTCTTTTTATCATCACACCTCTTTTCACTCTTTTCACTCTTCTCTCTTTTATTTTACTCTCTCTCTCTCTCTCTCTCTCTCTCTCTCTCTCTCTCTCTCTCCTTTATTATCCTCGTTACGTTTAAACGATGATGACCCACTGTGAATTACTATAAATGCCTGACTCACACAATCAACATCCCTCGAATCAATTATTATTTTATTATATACACTAACACATCATCATACCACCATAATTCAAATAAATCTCAAATTATTTGTCTCTTGGTATTTAGTATATCAAATTTTGTATGAATTTGTTTTTTTTTTCTAATCAAAAAAGAAATTATATAACATTTTAAAAACATTAATGATCTAATTTATTATCTCATTGTCAAATTATGTGTTTATTAACCATACGTGTTTTGTGTTTAAATGTAAAATATATATATATATATATATATATATAAATATGTGTGTTTCTTGTATACATACTAAACACATATGTTATATAAGAATCACTCGAAGTAATCAGAATTTTCCGTGTAGCAAATTATCGGTGCTAGCTTGTACGAAGAGATACCAATCACATCTTGGTCATTTATTTATTTTTTTTCTTATTTATAATTGTTCTTATAATCAGTGTCTTATTTTATGATTATTATTTTATTATTTATGTAATATTATTATTTTGTTTACTTCTACTTGAAGGTATTCAAGTTTAAGGATTAATATATAAAAATTCAGTGTGTTACATTGTTGATTTGTGATGAATTTCGAAATTAGTTAACCTATTTTAATGAAATGTATTTTATTTCGTGTAATTTTTTGTTCAACTTTGAATATAGGATAGTTTTTATCGCGTTTATTTTATATTTTTTATCGCAAATTTAAAGATTGATTGTATTTAAGGGTTATTTAGGTGTTTAGGTATTGTAAATTTCCAATAGATGGTGTTGTATTATATTTTAGTTATTTTGCTATATTCACGTCGTACATTTTTTTCAGATTTACATAATGACATAACTAACTATGCTTTTTATATATTTTTTCGTGTGTTATTATTTATTTTATATTGTTTTATTAATTTAAATTCCCACAAATTATTATTGAATATTAACTTGATCAATTTGTTATTTTTTATTGCAACTTTAAGGATTTATTATTTAAAGGTTATCAAGATTTTTAGATACTGTAAGTTTTCAATAGATGGTGTTGTATTATAATTGAATTATTTAGCTATATTCACGTCGTACATTTTTTTCAGATTTACATAATGACATAACTAAGTTTACTTTTTATATATTTTTTGTGTGTTTATTAGTATTTATTTTATATTGTTTTATTAATTTAAATTCCCACAAATTATTATTGAATATTAATTTGATCAATTTGTTATTTTTTATTGCAATTTTAAGCATTTATTATTTAAAGGTTATCAAGATTTTTAGATACTGTAAGTTTTCAATAGATGGTGTTGTATTATAATTGAATTATTTAGCTATATTCACGTCGTACATTTTTTTCAGATTTACATAATAACATAACTAACTTTACTTTTTTATACATTTTTATGCATTATTATTTTATTTATTCCATTGTAAATTGTAGTATTATTGTATATGTTGTTATAATTAATTAAATACTTTAGAATTATATTAAATTAAATATTTGATAAGAAAATCATAGAGAACATCTTAGATTATTTTAGTTATCTACACATGATATACAACCCATGTAAAAGGATCTTTCTATTCGTATTTATCTTTGCATTGTCTGCTGCTGCTGCTGTTGCTGCTGCTGCTGTTGCTCTCCTTCGTTTTGAAAAGAACAGAAGAACACTTTCCTTTCGCTTGGCCTTTTCCGTTATTCTTATAAAGTTCTACTTGTTAGAAACGAACGGTACGTGAATTTATCCTTACTATAGAAACGTGACGACATTTAAAAAGAGCAAACGATTTTACGAAGTTATTCATTTATCATTGATTTCTTATTCCTTTTATATAAACGTACAATTGTGCCCGTAATTATGAAAATAGTCGTCTAACATAAGTCAAAATTAATAAAAAAAATTAATTTATCAGTTATTACGCATTACATTATTATTATAAACTAAATAAATTTAATGTAATTTGAAATCGATATTATCACAAAATAAATTGTTAGATAATGTTTGTTATTTCAATATTGTGTAGAATTCCAATAGTGTTCAAGTATAAATTTTGAAATATCTTGAAACAAGAGATACATGACTTACAATAGACCACTTTTCATAATTATGGGTACAAATATCTTCAAATGCACATATATATATATATATATATATATATATATATATATATATATATATATTTAACAAGAATTTCCTTTTTAGTAAAATAATTTCAAAGTATAAATACACACACATATACACACACACACACACAAAATAATAACCTAAAGTTAAAGAATTGAATAAAATTATTTAATTTCAACAAAATTATACGAACAAATAATATTTACGTGTAAATAAAATGTACATAAGATAATACAAAAGTTTAATAAACATTTAATTAATATCATTTGAACATAAATAACAAAATAATATTAACTTATAGAGAATATTTTTCAATATAAATAAATAAATTGCAATATTTCAAATCGTTTATTATGAAATTGTATCTTTCATTTGTAACACGTCTTATTTAATTCTTTTTTTCTTTTTTTTTTGTTCTTTTTTATTTTGTAAAACGAAATGACAAATACAAATAAAAAAAAAAGATATTTTCAAGTAACAAACAAACAAAAAAAAAAAAAACAAAAAAAGCTTCTTATCATTTACGCAGAAATTGTTGTTATCTCCTTTAATGAATCCCATTTTTCATTTTATCGGTCCTTTAATTATCTTTTGTATTATTATATTTTTGTATATACGGTCTTTTTTAATTAATTGTGTACAAAAAAAAAAAAAAGAAAATAAAAAATAAAAGAAAAGTGTTATTACTGAACACTTAAAGATACATTTATAAAAAAACAAACTTATATGTACCTATATACATATATATATATATTTAAGATATATATCTTAGTCGATGAAATATCTCAGATTAAATTATCTCCCATTGAAAAAAGAATTTTGTTCATTTCTTATCGAATATAATCTTTCGAGTGGCTGTAAAACACGTAATCGATCTGATACACATAAATAATACAATACATACCTTATGACATCATCGTTTTTACGATTAAATATTAATAATAGTTTATCATTAACAAATATTTCAGGTTTTTTTTTATTTTTTAATTTTTTTTTACATTTCTAAAAACAACAAAATACAAAATTATTGTAAATTTTTATAATATTCTGTATTTAAACATATAATATATATTAAATATGAAAAGTGTGAAGTTGTAGTTTAGGGTAATGGTTAGGACGTTCGTTTTTGGAACCCAACGTCGCAGGTTCAAATCCCACAAGGGGTAAAAATAAAAAGGGTGTTTTATTTTCGATTTGTTTCAATTCTTGGGTATTCTTTCAAATTTTCTTATGTCAGGTTTTGGGTTTTTTTGAAGAGGGTCCAATTTCAAAATAAAAAAAAATTCCCCTCTACCTTTAACCTTTCTAAACTCCCCTCCGTCCCCAAATTTACTACCTACAGTCACTAAAGTGTTGTCTGCGTGTGATTGTATTTAATGCGCAGTTGTCAAAAGTGACTAACATAAATGATGATATTTTATATTGTCAAACCGAAATCCATAGCCAGTATTCTTAGCCTATTTCAATGGTATTAATATTGGATATTTCGGTTACAGTTTATTATTATTTTTTTTTTTTTTGAGGAATATTTTACGTTCATTGTCTCTGCCTCGTTTCATTTATATTTTTCACTTTTTGATAATTGCTGCGCACAGTGTTGAACAAAAGTACATATTGTTAAAGATAAAATAAAATATAATTTTTTAGGTAAATTTGTCTTTTTTTTTTTTTAAATATATTTTAATAATTACATATTTTTAATTATTAATCTAATTATTAAATTATATTATGAAATATTAAATGTGTATTTGAATAATTATATGTTTGATTATTAATTTAATTATTAAATTATATTATAAAATATTAAGTGTATATTTTAATGATTATATATTTAATTATTAAAGTGTTTTATTATTAAATAATATTTTTTTATGTTATATTTTATTATTAAATAATTATTAAATAATATTTTAATAATTATATATTTAATTATTAATTTAATTATTTAATAATATTAAAAAATATTAAATGTGTATATTTTAATAATTATATGTTATTTCTAAAATAAGAAAAAAATATAGTTTTTTAAAGTTCTTTTAAATTTGTAAAAAAAGAAAAGGAAAAAAAACAATATAATTTTAATTAAAAATATTTAAATCAATTATATAATATAAATAAAAATATAATATACGTTTTATCATTTTATCTTTCATAAAAATCGGAAATTTTTTAATAAAAGTTATGAGAGGTAAAGAAAAAACAAGAAAAAAAAATTCATTTCTACCAATACTTTTGTTCAACGCGTTTATATATATATATATATATATAGGTATCTGTTTTATCGGTAAGAAAATAAATGAGAAAAAAGAAAAAAGAAAAATAATTGATACGATCAAGTGGCAGACAATAAAACGTCATTATAATTTGTTATACATGTATACATATGTTTGCATAAATAAGGAAGATGATTAAGCAATATTTATAAAAACATATATGCACAGAATACACAGACAGTATTTATCATAAATTAGTTGGGTGATATCAAATAATATAGAATTATTATTATACGAAACATGAGAAATCAAGTTTTTCTGTTAAAAAAAAAAAAAAAAAAAAAAAAATAAAATAAATTCATCCGCTGGCAGCAGAGATTATCAACCAGTTTAAAAACAACGCTACTACTTAAATATGCACTTGAAATCAAATTGTTTCCAGATGATGATAACATTGATATTTATCAATTGAATGTGTGTGTATATGTGTGTATGTATATGTTTTTAGATATTTTTTTATCATACAGGTGGATTTCTTTAGACGTGAGAATGATCAGCACGAAACTACAGAAGAACCGAGTTCTACAAAAGTATTATCCACGTCATCGTTTTACGGTTCTCTGATCACGCGGTGAAAGTGTCTGGGGTTTCGGTACGAAACGGAGCAGAAACTCGTCGTTCATATAATATTATAGTTCATTCTTATTCACGAATAATACTATGATACCTACTTAACATTTAATCAAAAAAAAAAAACCTTATTTTTTTTTCTTTCCTTTTAAAAAACAGACACATGTTTTTTTTTTAAATGACGTATATAATATACAACAATTTTTGTTTGTTACATTGAAATAATTTGAAAAAAAAAAAAATAAAATAAAATTGTTATATCAAGAAATATATGTGTAATAATACTCATAAACTTTGCATTAAATAATAATTTGAAAACATTATTCATTAAAAATACAGTATAATTATAATACTGTGATATTTAGCATTGAATGAAAAATATTTAATTATTTCTTTTTTAACTTTATAAAACAAATTTCTAAAATGAGGAATGATGAGTGAAAGACTGTATAATTTTTTTAAATTAAAATATAACTTAAATAATGATACTTGCATATCAGAAATTATTATTAATAAGTAATTAATATTAATAAATATATAAATATATAAATATATAAATATATATAATAATAATATTTATAATATTCTAATATATATAATAATATAATAATATTTATAATATTCTAATAAAAATAATAAATATTATATATATTATAATATTATTATTGTAATTTATATTATTTTAATATATTATAATAATATAATTTATTATTATAATATTTATAATATTATTATTATAATATTATAAATACTATAATAAATTATAATAATATTATAATATTATAATAAATAATTAATAATAATAAAAATAATAAATATTATATATATATATAAAATAATATTATTATTATAATTTAATATAGAGTATATTTATAATATTATAATAAATATTAATAAAATAATAATATTCTATATAATTATTTTTAAATTAAATAACTTAAATGCTTTTTTTATTTTTTTATTTATCTTTAAAATGTTAATTATTGTCAAATGTTAAATAATAAAAGATAAGATAAAGTACTAAAACACCTTTTCTTAGAAATGATTTTCTACAAAATGTCTCATATGACATCGTAAGTTTCAAATATTACTTGAAAAACTGGTACTAATCATTCTGTTGACTTCGTTTAAATGCACTAATGAACGTCATGTTTCTTTCAACTGTGTGCGAATGACCCAGAACATTCTATACTATATAGAACATGTATATACTATATACATATAGATAATAGTTTGTCACGTAATTAAAACTACTACTTTTTATTTGTCATTGAAATTCAAACGATTAGTCTTTCCTCTCTCTCTCTCTCTCTCTCTCTCTCTTTCTATCTCTCTCTCTCTTCTTCAACATAATTTATTATTAGATAAAACATTACTGAGAGAATCATAAAATGTATAAAATGTACAAACACTCATACACGTATACATTTATTATAGATATTATTCGATTATTAAATATGTTACATATTAAATTACTATAATATTATTTCCCATTTTCTTTTTTATATGATTTAATTATTATTATTATTATTATTATTATTATTTCTTTTTTTAATCAATCAAATCAATTTCTTTTGTATTAAAACCATGTTATAGTTTAAAACATACAATACGTTTCGTCGACGAATGTTTATATATATATATATATATATGTATATATATATATATATATATATATATACACATCTGTGTGTGTGTGTGTGTGTGTGTTGTATGTAATAGCAAAGAGGTAATGCAACACCGGAATCACGTGTTATAAACGAGCACGAGTTATACTCATGTGATAGAGTTAATTTTAACGATTAAGAACTAGAGAACACGTTCTTCTGTATATTTACTAAAAAAAAAAAAAAATATATATATATATATATAAAAAAATGTAACAAAAAAAAAAGAAAATACAATATATGAGATATTAGAATAACTCATTAACGTCTGTAAGATAATCATAAGTTTATTTATAATTATAGGAACAAATGAATTTACTATTGTAATATCAAATTGCTGAGAGATTATGCAAATAGGGTTTTCAATTTTAATTATTATTTATTCTAATATTTTTTATGTTATTGAATTATAAAAAAATAAAACAAATAAGTGTAATTTAAATATTTGTAATAGTAAATAGAATTACAAATGAAATAAAGTATATTAATATTGTAATTAAAAAGAAAAATATTAATGTTATTAATATAATAAAATATTATTTAAATAATATATAATAAAATGTTTTATAAATAATATAATAATATACTATATATAAATATTATAATAAAATACTTTATAAATACTATGATTAAATACTGTATATAAATAATATAATGAAATACTTTACACAAATAATATATAATAAACTACTTTATAAATACTATAATAAATTACTTTATATAAATACTGAATAATTACTGTATAAATATTGTATTATTTATTTATTTTTAATACAATATAAATACTGTATAAATTACTGTATATATATAAATATTATGTATTATAAATAATATATATAAATACTATAATAAAATAGTATATATATACTATAATAAAATATGTTATAAATAATATATAAATAATATAATAAAATACTATACAAATACTATAATAAAATACTATATAAATAATATAATAAAATACTATACAAATACTATAATAAAATACTTTATAAATGATATACAGTAAGATATAAATGATATACAGTAAGTACAGATAGTAATAATGAAATACTAAATAAATAATATACAAATACTATAATAAAATACTATATAAACACTATAATAAAATACTATACAAATACCATAATAAGAATACTAATAAATAATTATTAAAATTAAAATTAAAAAAATGATAGAACTAATAAAATACGACGATTAATTTTTCTATTTTTTTTTATTTATTTTTTAATTAAATAAAAAAACACAAGATGTTTTATATAAAAAATATTATAAATGATATAACAATTGGATCACTTTAATAATAATCGGTTTAAATACGTTAAATACGTTTGTACTTGGGATTAATCAATGTTTAAAAGACAGGTGTTCCTTTGTAAAGTTATGTAAATATGTTTACGTAACTACGTATACATTTAAATATATATCTATATATATATATATATGAAATTATCGTTTAATCGAGACGTATGTATATTCGTCATCAGACACATTGGCAGACTAATATTACAATGCGACTTCTATCCATTTAGAGGGCATTTAAATCATTGCTTCAATTAAACCTAATATAAACGAAGTATAGGAAAGAAGACCCCCTACGAGGTTCATCGATATTCATACACGTGTCACGCCACTTGTATACAATGTCACCAGTCATATCTTTTATTTTTTTTTTTTTTTTACTTTTTTTTTTCATTTTTTACTCAATGACTAAACGAATAATTTACTAAAGTAAATTGAATCTTTGTTTTTTTTTTTCTATTAGTCATTATTTCCATTGGAAAGTTTTCTTTTGTTCTGATTTCGTGTTTTTGATAACTGTCTTGTTTTTTTTTTTTTTTTTTTTTTTTTTGATAAATTTATATAAACAAATGATAACATATATTTAAAATAATGTTATATATCATAAAAATATTATAAAATATATCTAAAATAATATAAAGAAAATTATAACGAAATTTTGTTGTTTAGTCATTTACTTCAAAATGTTTTGTTTTATTTTGTTTTTCTTTTGATAATTTCTTTTTTTATTTTTTGATAAATTTAAATAAATAAATGATAAAATACATATATTTTAAATAATTTTATATTATAAAAATATTATAAAATATATCTAAAATAATTTACAGAAAATTATAACGAAATTTTGTTGTTTAGTCATTTACTTCAAAATGTTTTGTTTTATTTTGTTTTTCTTTTGATAATTTCTTTTTTTATTTTTTGATAAATTTAAATAAATAAATGATAAAATACATATATTTAAAATAATTTTATACCTTAAAAATATTATAATTTAAATTATTTAAAACATAACCTACAAATACATATATGATATGTATAGATATACTTAAGAATTAATTTACTATGATCACTATTATAAGATCGATGGTGTTTAATACATCATAACGAAGATACCAATGTGATTGAATTTTTTTTAAGATTTAGAGATACCCCAGATATGATTAGATTAGATTAGAATGATTTTACTCATTGAATTATCTAAAAGGAGACAAATTTTCTACAATTTGGATTCCCCATTTCTTAGATTCTTCTTTTGATTTTGTTAATTAACTATTTAAAATATTATTCAGAAAATATTCGAATGAAGAACATTTTCATCTTTTTATGATGTAACATTCATCTATTATTTATCTATTGATTTTTATCATTTGAAAAATTTCATTTTTTTTTTCATTTCATTTTTTTACGAATGGAAAAGTGCACGATAATCGAATAAAACACTTGTAGAAAAAAAAATAAATTATTCGATCGGTCGTACTACAACACACTATCGTTAAAAAAGAAAAAAAAAAGAGAAATAAAAAGAAAAGAAAAGAAAAGAAAGAAAAAATATACAATAAAACAACGTGTTCGTTATCTATTACTTACAAAGTGCGTAAACATCTTTTAAACTGAGCAAAGTCGAAGAAAAGTGATTATCATTTAATATGATTTTGATTTGAACAATGTTACTCGGTAAAATATAACAAATCATTTATATTCATGTCGTTAGATCATTTCTTTTTCTGTTGTTTTTCTTTTTTTTCTAATTATGATTTTTACATTGATTTTGTTTTGTTAGATATTAATTTGCATATTATATATATATATATATATATATATATATATATATATATATATATATATATATATATAATATATATAATATATATAATATAATTAATAATATAAATATATAATTATATATTATTAAATTTATTATATAATATAATATAATAATATAATAAATAAAAGTATATTATAATATATATTAATATATTATTATATAATAATATATTATATAATAATAATTAGTTATTTTATATATAATATTTATTTATTATTATATAATATATTATATAATATATTATAATATTATTTAATAATTATATAAATAATTATTATATCATATTAATTATTTAAATTTAATATATATATATATAATAATTTAAAATTTGTTTAGAATTAATTTAATAATTAAATTTAATTAATAAATATAATAAATATTATTATATAAGATATTTTTTTTTTGTTTAAAATCACAAAAATATAAAAATTCTTCACTTCTCATCACTTTAACATATAAAGTCGAAAATAATATTAATAATAATAATTATATATTATTCGATAAAATTTATTCAAGATATAGAAAACATTTTATATTATTACATTTTATTCTAAAAACAAGAATACAAAAAACTTTCCCAACAAACTCAAAACTTGTTGAATACATTTAATATATTACAAAAATATATATATATATATATTTTTTTTTTTTCTAAATAATTTCATCAAACAAAATGTTAATTTATAAGAAAAAAATAAAAAAAAAAATAAAAACTTTTGTTATATACTATTACTAAAATGAATACACGAAACAAACACAACAAACATAATCGTAGTTGTATGTCGTATCGATCGTTCTTCTTCGAAAGAACTTATCACTTAAAAATACGTGCTGTTATTTTCGTGTTAGATAAATTTATTCCTAAGGGAGATTAGGCATGTTTTTCGATCGATTCGATTCACTTCGGGTTTTTTTTTTTCTTCTTCCTTTTTTTTCAATGTCGATGGACTCACGCACACATAAACATAGTCATCGAAGATCACCGAGGATAGATTAATCGGTTGCTTTCGCATGGTTATACGAACAGGCCATTTCTATGTGCACATATACAAATACATTTACATATACATATATATGTATGTAGTATATTGGGGTTGCTTGCTAGTTCTCTCTCTCTCTTTCTCTCTTTCTCTCTCTCCCTTTCTCTCTCTCTCTCTCTATTTGGTTGTCATGACAACCAGAAGGGTCTCTTGCATCCACACTCATAAGAGGAGCTTTCGTGAGGAGAATGCCCTTCAAAAAAGTCGCCCTTTGATTATTTCGATATCCCTTAAGGGGATCTTCTACTCTGAGCACCTAAAAAAAAGGCTATTTTCGCGAATTTTTTCCAAGAAAACTATAAAAGATATCGATCTAAAAGTTGTTGGGTTTGTTAAATTGAGTCTTAAACTATATAAATGAATTTTTATTTTTTCATTTTAATTAATTTTTTATTGCAAAAACAGTAGTATAAAAAAACACCTTAAAACTTTAGTGCTTTGGTAGCTCCATCAGAACTTGAGAATGGCTTACCTGAAACATAAAAGTAATGGTAGTTATTATCGGCCCATTACCGGCATTTATTATCGGCCCATTACCGGCATTTATTATCGGCCCATTACCGGCATTTATTATCGGCCCATTACCGGCATTTATTATCGGCCCATTACCGGCATTTATTATCGGCCCATTACCGGCATTTATTACTGGCCCATTACCGGCATTTATTACTGGCCCATTACCGGCATTTATTATCGGCCCATTACCGGCATTTATTACTGGCCCATTACCGGCATTTATTATCGGCCCATTACCGGCATTTATTACTGGCCCATTACCGGCATTTATTACTGGCCCATTACCGGCATTTATTATCGGCCCATTACCGGCATTTATTATCGGCCCATTACCGGCATTTATTATCGGCCCATTACCGGCATTTATTATCGGCCCATTACCGGCACTTATTATCGGCCCATTACCGGCACTTATTATCGGCCCATTACCGGCATTTATTATCGGCCCATTACCGGCAGTTATTATCGGCCCATTAATGGTAGTTGATCATTGGCCGATTAATGGGCCCAGCAATGGGCCACGTATTATTCAAATTATTAGCTCATTAACATCATCATAATTTAATAGAATAGATAGATCGAATTGCTACACCACGTGGGATCTCTCCAACACTTGAATACGCTATCTGGTGGCTAAATTCAAAATTAGAATAGATAGGTCGAATTGCTACATAACCAGGCCCCTGCCAGAGATCTCAATATTAATATTATTCAATAATATTAATTAATAATATAAACTATATAAGTAAAATATTAGTTCACACATAGATAAAATATCATCTTCTTCCTTTTTATGCATCGTTACACCTGGCATTTACTTCCTTCCACATTTTCTATCTCTCGTTCTATTTTCTCCTATCTTTCTTTATTATTTTTTTTTTTCTATTGTACAATGTTCGCATTCACATTCTTTACATTACATTTTTTAGTATACAATAAGATTTAGGAAGTATAATCTCTTATATCGTAGAATCGTGGAAAAGGTTTCTTTTTTCTATGCTTGAAAGAAGAACGAATCTGTTTCATTCTATTTTCTTATTCTATTCTTCTATTCTATTCTATGACCTAGAAATAAAAGTTAGAAAGAGAAGATGAACTTTGTTGAGACGCACAAATGCATCAAATAAATATAATACAAATTTAATATTTTGGAATGAAATATTGAGTTTCATTTGATTGAGATCATCATCATCATCATCATCATCATCATCATCATTACATTATCATAATCATCATCATCGTCATCATCATCGTCATCGTTTTATCTTATTCGTACTTAAATAGATGATTTGTTTGTAGTTTGTGTTTCTATTGCAATATTGCAAAACAAAACAAAACAAAACAAAACAAAAACAAAAACAACAAAATATAAAATAAAAGAGAAGGATGTTGGTATAACGTAAAGTTGGATGATTGAAGAATATTTTCTTGGATCATATAACTACGACAAAATATAGATATAGTTATAGGATTATGAGAGTAGTCAACGGGAACTTCCATCGAATCATCCTACTGTCCGCAAATAATCTTATTTCGAGTATCTTACAAGCTTTGTATATTTCCTAGGAGTTTCAACTACAGTCTCTTATATTTATATATAATCATTATTATATATAACAAAATTATTATACATTTTTAAATGAAATTTTTTAATAATAATATTATATATATATAATATATTAATTTATTATTATCTACTTTTAATTTATTATAATATTTACTTTTACTTAACTTATAACTATATTATAATTATATTATAACTCTATACACATATATATATTAATTATAAAATAAATATAATATATATTATATTATATACTATATATTATTATATATTATATATATAATAATACTATATATATAATATTATATTATAATATTATTATAACTTATAACTTATTATTATAATATTTACTTTTACTTAATTTATAACTATATTATAATTATATTATAAACATATATATTATATATTATATATAATAATACTATATATATATATATATATATAATATAATATTATAATATTATTATAACTTATAACTTATTATTATAATATTATAACTATATTATAATTATATTATAACTATAAATATATATATTAATTTAGAAATCATTTGAAAATGAAATATCGTAAGCAAATTGATTAATCATCAAAGTTCTTTTACTCAACAACAACCCCTTTTCACACACACTTCGACCCCCTTCACCCTCATTCTTTTCCTGTGTCCACGTTCCTCTCACTCTCCCCCCCCACCCCGTCCCCTTTCCCCTGTTTTACCCCTCTACTATTCCGGATAGAATAAATTTAACTCGCGAACGTTGGACTCGCAAATACGTTTTCAAGGAACGTATATTCGTAAGGCAACAAGCTTCGCTCGAATTAGAAGGGGGTTCGTTTGTGTATGTATATATGTATGTATGTATGTATGCATGCATGTGTGTATGCATGCATTACAAACGTATATGTGAATATACGTGAATATTCCTATTCGTATTTAACTCTGTGTGTGACTAAATATATGTGTTTGTATGGATGCATATATTACAAACGTGTACGTGTGAATATACGTGAATATTTGTATTCGTATTGAATTTTGTGTGTGTGTGTGTTTGTGTATGTGTGTGTGTGTGTATGCACTTTATGAAGGGAAAGCACCTCTTGTCGGCTCTTCTCGTCGTTGGTTGAAAACGAAAGACTGATTCATCCGGGAATATCCTACTTCTTCTCTTCTTTCTAATTCTATCTATCTTTTTCTAACATTTTTACTTTCATATGGTTATATGTATGTTAAAAAAAAAAAAAAAAAGAAAAAAAAAATGATATAAGTATTTATGGTATTTCAATGTTAGGAGTAAAGTTGTTTCTTTTTTAATTTTTTATTATTATTTTTATATCCTCATTTTGTTCATTCAAATGGTTCATTCATTGGTGGTTTTTTTATTTCTTTTTCTATTTCTTCTTCTTCTTCTTCTTCTTCTTCTACTTTTTATATTTTTATTTGGTTTCTATTCATGAAAATAGACGTGAAAATGTATCATTAAATACATATATGGATATATTCTTTTTTAATGATTTTCTTTATATAAAAATGTATCATAATTTCCTTGTATAATAATAATAATAATATATATAATAAAAATAATATTAAAATAATAATATTGTAAATTATAATTAATATAGTATTACAAATATAATAATAATATAAAAATATAATAATAAATTATATTAATATAATATTATAAATATATATAATAATATATATAATAATAATAATATTAATATATATGTTATTATACAATATAAATTATATTATTAAATAAAATACTAATAATAAATAATAATAATAATAATAATAATAATAATAAATATATACTAATATATATAATAAATATTTTTATTATTATAAATGTATATAGTATATAATATAATATATATTGTATAATAATTATTATAATATATATTATATACATATATTATTATATTTTATTTATATATAATATATTATTATTGATTTAGATAATGATAGGTGATAAAATAATATTTTTTATTTAATTTTAATCATCATTCAATTCAAATAACATATAGTCATCGTTTAATATAAAAAAAAATTCTACAAAACTAATTGTTCAAACTAAAAAAAAAAAAAAATACATACACAATTATATTACACGAATACAGGTATAAATTGTAAAACAGAAATGGTTAGTTTGTCCTGGACACTAGACGACTCATGTAATTTGCATGAAAACGATCGATCCACTAGGAATATACGAAAAGTGGGTGGTTGTGTGGGTGGTTAATGGGAACGAAAGAAAAACAAGGAGGGAAATAGATTGAGTAATACAATAGAGGGTAAAAGGGAAAACCTAAATTATTATCAGTGATGTATTGTAATTGATGTATTGATCGTATTGTAACTTTGCGTATTGTAATTGCACGTTGTGTCATCGTCTAATCCTACTATTGCAATGTTATTCGTAAACAAATGCATAATCGTATTCACCCGTGTGCATGCATGCAAATTGATGCATCGTTAAATTTAAAGGTGAACGAATAAGATGATGTGAAAAAAATAAAAACAAATCTTGAAGAAATTATGAGAACAAATTTTCATTGATATCATTCATCAATATCTCTGAATGGTAGTTTTTGTACATTTTAAACCATCACATGTAAGAATCTGTAATTTCCAGCCCATCATATGCAAGATTCTGTACTTTTCAGGCCTCCTATAGGGTCTCCTTCAGGGCCTCTTATATGTTGTAGGTTTAAAAGTATAGAATCTTGCATGTGGTGGTCTGAAAAATACAGAGTCTTGCATGTAGTAAGCTTAAAAGTACAGAAACTTACATGTGGTGGCCTGAAAAATACAGAGTCTTGCATGTAGTAGACTTAAAAGTACAGAATCTTATATGTGGTGGTCTTAAAAGTACAGATTCTTACATGTGGTGGCCTGAAAAATACAGAGTCTTGCATGTAGTAGGCTTAAAAGTACAGAATCTTATATGTGATGGTCTTAGAAGTACAGATTCTTACATGTGATGGCCTGAAAAATACAGAGTCTTGCATGTGGTAGACTTAAAAGTACAGAAACTTACATGTGGTGGCCTGAAAAATACAGAGTCTTGCATGTAGTAGACTTAAAAGTACAGAATCTTGCATGTAGTAGGCTTAAAAGTACAGAATCCTGCACTTGGTGAGCTGAAAACTATAGTCTCTTGCATCTAGTGGGTTGAAATATACAGAATCTTACAAGTGGTAGGCTTAAAGGTACAGAATCTTGCACTTGGTGGGCTGAAAACTACAGTTTCTAGCATCTCGTGGGTTGAAAAGTACAAATTCTTATATATGGTGAGCTAAAAAGTACAGATTAAAATTATATTAATCTTCTATATTGAAACAAATCATTATAGAAATGTATGAATTTTCTTTCCTCATCCTTCTCTCATTAAATTTTCCTTTTAGAAATTGGCAATGTGATAGATAAAAAATGAAATTTCTTCGAATAAATAGAAACACGGTACATTAGCGTGTTATTTCTGAAAAAAAAAACAAAAAAATCAAAAAATTAATATTAAAAATTGCAATTATAATATCAAGTAATATGTTTGTATCATTCGTACGTCAGGGTAAGGTCAGGAAGATCGATCAATCGATCGATCATTTATTATTACTCTATCGTATGTTTTCTGATAAAATTTACAAACGTTGTTTGTTATTTCGAATTTTTCTTCATGGTGTATATATATATATACAGTGTTATATCGAACGAGTTATGGCCTATGACCGGTTTTACTCACATTCTTACAAATTTCATTCGTTTTAAACATACTACACCTTTTTGCATTATTATCTCATCATTTTAATGATAAAAGAAAGTAAAAGAAAGAGAAGTATGACGTCAACAAATGAAAAAAAAAAAGAAATAAAAATCATTGACGTATTACATATGAAAAAAAAAAAAACAGAAGAAAATAATTAACAGATAGTGTGAGAGTGAAATATACATACTTTAAAAGATAAATCTATATATATATATATATATATTACACGTATCCATTTCAAATATAATTTTCTCGAGAGATATTTTTTTTTTTTGATTTTTTTTTTGTAAATATCTTTTTCTCTTCCAACTTCGCAAAAGCTCTGGAGAAATATAAATTAGAATTTATGTCTATGTAATAATAAGATAAATCATAAATCATGTATTTTATAATACATGAGAAAAAATGAATATATGATATATGATACTTTTAATGTGAAAATTATTTATAATATTAAGTATATATTATAATTTGAATTAAAAATTGTTCATTAGAAATATAAATTGTAAATGTTAATTATGATTAATTATTTAATTAAGTAAACATTGTTTTAGTCAAATATCTAATATTATCTTTTGATCAATTGGAATAATCAAGTTTGTAATGTATATTATATAATACTATATAGTATTATAATTAATTTAATTTTAATAATAATAATTTATTTTTCATAATTTTTATATCTAATTTAATTATTAAGTATTGAAATTAATTATTATCATTATTACATATTATATTAATATATAATAATCTCTCTATACTATTATATATTATAATATATATATATATTAATTTTATGATTTTTTAAATAATTTTTATAATTAATTTAATTATTAATTAAGTTAAATTTAATTAATTAAATTAAATAATAAATAATATATTATAATTATTACATAATATATAATACATAATAATCTATAGTATTATATATTATAATAAAATAATATATAGTAAAAAAATAATATATATATACTTATACTGTTTTTAATAAAAAAAAAAAAGAAAAAAAATCCTTCATAATATAAAATTAAATAATAAAACAAAAGTAACATTTAAAACTTAACCAAACCATTTTTACTAGAAAAAAAAAAAAAGAAAAAAAATAAAAATCATTATCGTCACTATTATCATATCGTCACTATCCTCGTCACTATCCTCGTCACTGTGGTTATTCTAATCATAATCATAGTAATTTGTCGTCAGCGTACTACTGTCGGCCTTTCAAAGTTAAAAGTGTGAAAAAGTATTTAGCTGCACCCTTTTAACGTTAAAATATCGATGAGAACAAAAGAACTATATACTTGATGTAAAAGAAAGTTAAGCTTAAGCAAAGTAACTGAACACATTTCTACTATAGTTAGTCAACTGAGTTATGCTATTTAAAAGGAACATAGATTAAATTCTATTACAGCTTTGTACTTTGACTATGTTGAAAGAAGAAACTATATGTTATTATGAAAAAAAAAAAAAAAAAAAGAAAAAGGACCATTAAAGTTTAAAGGTGAACAACTATCGCCATTTATAAATATCGATTTACTACTAGATATTAGTATGTGTATCTATATGTGTATATAATAAAATATATAAATTAATTAAATAGTCTATGTGTATCATCTATGTATATAAATAAAATATCTAAATTCATTTCAATATTTAATTATAATTAATGTATATTTTATTTTTCAATTTATTTGTTGATTTTTTTTTTTTTATTAAATATATTATTATAATTATAACGATATATAAAATATAGAAATTTATTTTATTATTAAATATATTAGATAATAATTTAATTTTAATCTAATTAATATTAAATTATAATAATATTATAATATATTAATATCTTATATATTTTATAATATTATATAAATATAATATTATATTATATTATTATATTATTATAATTTTATAATTAATAAAATAAAATAAAATTAAATATTATTATATTATTATATTATTATATAAATATAATATTATAAAATATATAAGAATAATATAAAAATATAATATTCAATTTAAATTATTATAAATAGGATAAATAAATATAACTTAATAATTTGTAATTATATAATATAATTATAATTAATTATATTATTAATATTTTTTAAAGATAATTAATTATCAAAATATAATTACATTATAAATTATAATTATATATTATATTATTATTTAATATATATTTATTATGAATATTATTAAATATAATTATAATATAATAAACCCAAACATATAATATGATATATTTGTTGTAAAACGGTAAATATTTAATATGTATAATTATATATTATATTATTATTTAATATAAATATTAATTATTATTAATAATATCAAATATAATTATAATATAATAACCCAAATAAACATAATATGGTTATTTGTTGCAAACAACAATTATATATATATATATATATATATATATATATATATATATATATATATATATATATAGATATAATTTTAGTAAAACTGCATTATATCAGATACAGTTTACACAAAAAGGATATTTTACATAATAAAGAAGAAAAAAAACATACATATAAAAATGTAAAAACATTTGGCCTTATCCATCAATCAAATAATGACGTCATAAAATAGATATTTTTTTTTTTATGCAAAAAGAAGGAAAACATCATCAACGTTTATACAAAGATCGTGATAACGTCTTTTCTCTTCATTTTTTTTTTTTTTTTTTTAATCATCTTTCTCTTTCTTTCTATGAAATTATGCGAGTCTGTAATCAAGTTTGGATTTACGTAATCACCGAGTACGATATTCTTCTTCTTCTTCTTCTTCTTCCGTGACCCAAGTGACGTAAAAGGATTACGTGGTTCGATATACATATATTTACCGTTTTATAACATATGTATATAACCATATTATATATTTGGGATAATATATATACATAGATATATATAGATGTATCATATCGTATCAGATCGTATTTATATATATATATATGCATATGTACGATCGTTTCATTTTATAAAAAATAATGTAAAAATTATTATTATAAAATTATTATTTTTATATAGTATAAAAAATATTTATATTATAAAAGAAGAAACAAAATCAAAATTGTATTTAATAAAAAGTTTATAATTTATGTTAAGTTTATAATACTGTAAATAATTAATCATTATATAATTTTTACTATTATATTATATTTTTATATTTATTATTATAATTTATTATAAATTATTAATTAATTAAAAATAAAAATATCTTTAATATATATATTTATCATAATTATATTTATCAGAATAAATAAATCATATATAATGTAAACCATTTTATTGTACTCATTATTTGAATTAATTATTATTTACTTTAAAAAAAAAAAAAAAAAAACAAATAGAAAAGAATGGAAAAATAATAAATTTAAATAATAAATTTTTGTCATTTTTAATGGTTTGAGTATGAAAGAAATGTATGAAGAATGTGTATTGAGAAAAGGATATTTTTAACAACGGATCGTAGATCACACACAGAAGTTTTCTTGAAGATCTGTTTTCTCAAAGGTGTGGTCAGAGGAAAGGTAACGTAAGGGGAATCTTTTTGTTATCATTTATATAAAGAATAAATCCTTACGTCCTAGGGTGCATTTCTTTTCAACATATACAAATACAAAAGCATAGACTCTATTCTGTTATATATATATATATATATATATATATATATATATATATATACCTTAGGACCTTTTATAATTCAATTCAAAAACACGATTTTTTACACATGTATTTTTGTACATGTATGAGTGTGCAGATGGGCAAAAACCGTTGACATAACGAAAGAAATAAAAAGTACTTGTTGTTGTTGTTGTTGTTGTTACCTTTCAAAAAAAAAAAAAAAAGTAACCCTTATTTAAAAAAAAACAAAATTGTATTTTTCACACAGTAGGTACTGTTGTGTGTGTGTATGTGTGTGTATCTTCACATTAACATAATATATTTATTTATATTTATTTTTATATGCAATAGTAGAGAAGAAGATAAAAATGTGAGTGTGGAGTATTAAGGTGTTTGATCTTTTTACTTATGTTAGATGCATTTTTTTTAATAATAAAATTTTCCTATTAATCATTTAATAATAAATTTTAAAAATGTTATATATTTAATATAAATATATAGAAAAATTGATATATAACGTAATATGTAAGTTTTAATATATATTTAATTTATATATAATATAATATTTAAGTAAAAAAAAAATTTTTTAATTGATAAATTCAAATATCTTTACGTTAAATAAAAATGATTGATCTTTTTACTTATGCTAGATGCATTTTTTAATAATAAAACTTTCCTATTAATATATATATATATAGTTTAATAATAAATTTGAAAATTTTTATATATAATATAAATATCTAGAAAAATTTCTTCGTTTATTTCTTTCATTTATTATTACTTCGAAACTTTTGATATTAACAAATAAAATGAAATATCTAGTATTCGTATAATCACCTGTATATATATATATATATGTATATATGTATACTTGTATAAAAAATGTTGAGGTATAAAATCGATATATAAAACTTGTTTAAACTCGTATTTCAAACTAAATAAAACTAATACGAGTATCATAAAAAAAAAAAGTGTGTTTTCTCTTTAGATCAAGTCTTTTGATTCTTCTTCTTCTTCTTCTTCTTCTTCTTCTTTTACTTCTTCTTCCTTTTATTATTATTATTATTATTATTCTTTCTTATTTTCTTTTACTTATAGTTAGCAGACAAGCTGGTAAAACGGAAATGGCAAAGTCAATGGCCGCAATCTTTTCTCACAATCAGTTTATATATGTAATGTGCCTGACCGACATAACGAAAGAAACTCATCGTGATTTCATAATGTCCTAACATAAGTTATTCTTAAATCTCAACACATTACTGAGGGTTAAAAAAAAAAAAAAACCAAATTAAAAAAATATATATATATATTAAAATATATATGGGAGCACTTATCTCGTAATGATAAGTAATAAAAAATAAATCATACATTAATTACTCTAGGAGATAAATAATAAATTAAAATAAAATATAAAACAATAATGTAATATAAAAGATTATATGTATAAGAAATATATATATATATATATATTAATATATATGATAACACTCATCTTGTAATGTATAACCACAGAAAATATAAGTCAACATGTAAGAGAAACAAGCTCGTTTCACTCATTATGTAATTTATGTCATTTCTTTTTTTCAACCTATATAAGTGACCAATATATATATATATATATATATATATATATATAGATATATATATATATACTACTATAGTGGTACTATCGGTAATAACTAAACCATAAACTTACGAAAGGTTTATCTTATTTTTCCTTAGAATTCTGAAAGAAATTTTTATTTATTTTTTTTTTTATAGCAGAAAATAAGTCCTTTAAAATCAATTAATCAGATTTTGTAAGTAAAACATAAATCAAGAAATTAATTGTTCCAATCTTTTGGATTGTCATATTATAATTCAATTCAATGTCAAAATTACCATAACATATTTAATAAGAAAATTTCTATAAAAAAAATAATAAATCAGAAAATTAATTGCTCCTATATTTCATTGTCATATAATTCAATTCAATATCAAAATTACCATAACATATTAATAACAAAATAAATCAAGAAATTAATTATTCCAATCTCTCTCTCTCTCTCTCTCTCTCTTTTTGATTGTCATATTAGAATTCAATTCAATGTCAAAATTATCATAAAATATTTAATAAAAAAAAAAAACATTTCTCTAAATAATTATTTACTCTCAAAATATTTTATAATTCATAGTTTCATTAGGATAATCTCATATATAGGGTTTAATTATATAAAAATAAATACAATCATCATGTATATATATTATCATGACACGAACGACGTTTATTTTGGTGATTTATATGTGTAATGTATATATATATATATATACAAATTATTATTAATCATATCGATATCAGTTTATATCGATTATAATTATATTACTACACACGATCAAGAAAGATTATGATAATTAATACGATTATTAATCTTAACCATGACTTCTCAAAATTTTTATAATTCACCACCTTAACGTTGTGCATGGGGTTAATTCACTTAATTCAATTTAACAATTACAGAAATTACTATATATATATATATAAAAATTACTATATTTTTTAATTATATTTAAAATCATCAATTTCAATGACCCTATTACACACATTTTATACAAAATCTGTCTGGTTAATTTATTATTAATAAAAAAAATAAAAAAATAAACAGTATTAGGATCTTGAAAATGATTTAAATGGTGAGTAAAAATGATCAACGTTTTTGGGGTTTGACAAATTTTCAGAAGCCTTGTGTTTTTTTTTTTTTATCTAAACGATAAACTACATTGTTTTTTTTTTCTTTCTTCTTTTATTATTATTATTATTATTATTATTATTATTTTGTTTTTTTTTTCTTATTGTAAAAGATAGTTGGAAGTTTGAATGGATTCATTTATTATCAAAAAGTTCGAATAAACCTAAGAAATATTTATTTGTTACGTTTATAAACTTATTATTTAACTACCACACACAATATCTGATCACATGATATGATGTGTCGTAGATCAAATCAACAGTTAATTTTTTTTGTTTTTTTTGTTTTTTGTTTTCTGGTGAACAGTTTTCGGTTTTTCTCTTTTTTTTTTTTTCTTTTTATATATATATATTATTATGATAAATAAAAAATACTTGTGCAAAAATTAGATGCAACTTTTTTTTTTTCATCACAGTATGTAAAAAATTGTAAATTTTCCAAAAAAGAAAAAAAAAAGAAAAGGTTGATTATAAAAAAGAAATTATCGTTTACAATTTTTTTCTTCTTCTTCTTCTTTTTCTTTTGGTTAGTTGAATTACACATTGAAATGCTCGCAACAAAGTTTCTTTTCTTTTCTGTTTTTTTTTATGTTTTTTTTTTTTTTTTTTTTTTTATACTTGCAAAAAAGAGGAAAAACAAGAAAAGAAAACTTTGTTGTTGTTTTTCTATTTTTTTTTTGTTCTCTAACTAAATAATAATAATAATAATTATTATAATATTTACAAAGATTCGTGGAAATGGTTTCGAGCCCGATTTGAACAAACAAAAAATGTCCCATTATTTTTTTTATTTTTTTTTTTTTTTTCGTACCTTACGATTTAATCGATATTTTTTGTTTTTGTATCTGTGTGTGTGTATGCACTTTCTTTCTTTTTTTTTTAAACAATTTCACAAGTATGACGATTGTAAAAAGTTGTTTTTTTTTTTTTTGAAGATGAAGGAAAGTAAAACGCGAACGACAATTTCGAAGGAACGAAATTTGAATTTGAATTTGAATTTTGCCGCCAATTCAAATCTAACGTCAAAAAAAAAATCAAATATAATAGTTTATTAATTAAAAGATAAATTACTCGTATAAAAAATGATCGAGCTCGAAAATATACATTGATAATATCAAATCATTTCTTGTTTTTTTTTTTTTTTTTTTTTTTTTTTAACGTGTGTGTATATATGTGTGTGTGTATGTATATTTGTATATATATATTTTTTTTTATTTTTATTTTTAATATTAAATATACTCGTGTAAAGTGTACGCATGTAATATGAATGTTCCTACTACGTTTTTAAATATGAGATCGAATCAAATGAATTTTGTTTCTTTTTTTATTTAATAATAATAATAATTATAGAAATTATTGATAACTAAAAAAAAATATATATATATATATATATATATATATATGTAAATATATATATATATACATGAATTTGAATTTACAATAAATGGAGATGAAAAGACGACAAGAAAATGTACAATAAATTGATCATTAAATTCGATCACATATTACAATATGAACGACCTTGTTTATTATAATTTACTCGATGTATTTACGTTCGTATGTATGTATTTATGTTTATATATGTTTATATATATATATATCTATATATAATGTAGTATTTCTAATAATTATGGGATATCTTTCGATGCATAAAGCAATCGACAGCATCATTTTTCATCTACGTAATATCACAGACAAATCTTAAATTAATTTTTTCTTTTGTTTGTTTTTTTTTTATTTTTATTTTTTTTTTATTTGTTTTATTTGTTTTACCGCAAAACTTTCTCTCGATGGGTATATTTAACCCTTTGAATGCTATGAACGCATATAAGCGTTTGGTAAAAATTATTAATTTTATTGTTCGAAGCATATATATATATATATGTGTGTGTGTGTTTGTTAATATTTATGTAAATTAATTTAATAATTATAATAATTATTTAAATTATATTGAATAACAAAAAGGGCTTTCAATTATTAATTATAATTTATTATTAAAATCCGATTAACACATTCGCCGCGACTGCTGACGTAAATTCACGTCCTTTCAATTTTAAACATTTAATATATAAATAAATGATTTTTTTTATAATATTTAAATCTTTATATTTTCTTCTTCTTCTTCTTCTTCTTCTTCTTCTTCGTATATTTTCATTATATTTATTTATTACATTTTATTATTATATTATTATTATTATTAATATTATTATAAATTTTATATTTATAAAATAATTATTTTATTTATATTGTATTATTTAAATATAAATTTAAATAATTGATCATTTTTGTCAGTACACACACAGTAATTAAAAAAGGAAAATAATATGCCGATCGCGCGAATGTGTTAATAATAAATTATTATTCTATTGTTATAAAACATTTGAAATAAAAGTATTCATCAATCAAAGGGTTAAATTAATGCGACTGAGATAAATAAACTATAATATCTATCTATCTATCTATCTATTTATCTATCGTTTATATCGGTTTGTTTTTGTTTGTTTTTTTTTTTTTTAACTTTCTTCTAGTTTCTTTTCTTTTCCACTTTTATTCATCATCATCATCATCTTCTTCTTCTTCTTCTTGTTACTTTTTTCTGTTCTATACAATTTTTCTTACACATTTTTTCCTTTGAATAAAATTTCAAGGTCGAGTATCATTCTCTCTCTCTCTCTCTCTCTCTCTCTCTCTCTCTTTATTTTTTTTTCTTCTTCTTTTCTTTTTGATTATCACCGTTCGAAAGATCGTTTTAATATTAATCAAATAATTCAATACACGTTATTTGAAACGAGACTAGACTTAATTACATTTTATAAGACAAACTTTCATTCAAATGTGTTTATTCGGATACTTTAAATGGTTTCAATGGTGTCCCATTCTAACTGCACATTTTACGATAACGTGTTGTGAATTAATAAAACAAAATAATATGAAAAAAAAAACAAAAAACTTAGTTGATATACGTTAAAACAACTTGAGTGACATGTCAGTCATCGATGGCTGACACCAGTTTCAGCGAAAACCGCGTCAGTCATCGGTGACTGACACTAGTTTCAGCGAAAACAGCGTCAGTCATCGGTGACTGACACTAGTTTCATCGAAAACCGCGTCAGTCATCAGTGACTGACATCAAATTTCAGCGAAAACCGCGTCAGTCATCGGTGACTGACATCAAATTTCAGCGAAAACCGCGTCAGTCGTCAGTGACTGACATCAAATTTTCCGTTCAAGCCACGTCAGTCGTCAGTGACTGACATCAAATTTTCCGTTCAAGCCACGTCAGTCATCAGTGACTGACATCAAATTTTCCGTTCAAGCCACGTCAGTCATCAGTGACTGACATCAAATTTTCCGTTCAAGCCACGTCAGTCATCGGTGACTGACATCAAATTTTCAGTTCAAGCCACGTCAGTCATCGGTGACTGACACCAGTTTCAGCGAAAAACGCGTCAGTCATCGGTGACTGACATCAAATTTCCAGTTCAAGCCACGTCAGTCATCGGTGACTGACATTAAATTTCCAGTTCAAGCCACGTCAGTCATAGGTGACTGACATCAAATTTCCAGTTCAAGCCACGTCAGTCATCGGTGACTGACGTAAAACTTTCAGTTCAAGCCACGTCAGGCACGTATGCCTGACGCTCAACTTGTGCACAGCTTGTTTTGCCGCACGTGGCCTGACGAAGATCTCCGTCAGAATTTGCATGGCGCTCAACATGTTTTAAAGGAGAATTACTTAAAGAAAATTTGAATCATGTTTAAATCAAATTCAAATTTGAAACTATAAATGATTAACGTAAAAGTATCAAACACACATCGTCGAATACAACAAACATATTTAACTTTGATAATAAAATCAAAAAAAAAAAAAAAAAAAGGAAAAGAAAATTACGACGAACGACGATTTATCGAAAAAGAAAAGAAAAAAAGATAAAAGAGAGAATTTTCTCACAATTATTTGCCTTGAAATTTTCTTTCATATTTTATCTATATATATATATATATATATATATATATGTTTATCAATTTGTCTTTCTCTTTATTTTTTTTTTTTTTTTATTTAAATCTTATCGTAAAGAAGAATGGGTCTCCTTTCAAGAAACATAAATGTAAAACGCAAAGTTCTTCTTCATCATCTTCAACATCATCGTTGCCAGGTGGAAGAACTTAACGGTTGTTCGTTTGATTTTTGTAGTATTCTATTTTAGAAAACATGAGACAAATCAAGATATCAAAATTACATAGAGAAAGATATATATATATATATATAGATAAGAACAGATAGAAAACGATATATGTGTAAGAATTATTGAATCATTTTTACAAATAGAAAAAAAAAAAAAAGAAAGAAAACAAAATCGAACGAAAAAGAACAAAATTCTTGCCATCTTCGAAACAACACCCATATTATTTCTTCAATCCTTTCTTTCCATCTTCCATTTCATTTCATTTGTTTTTTTATTTTTTATTTCTTCTTCTTCATCTTCTTCTTCTTCTTCTTGTTCGAATGAAAGGTAAGCCGCGATTGGCTGCAGCAGGTTGGGATCGATGATGATGCTGCTGCTGCTGCTGCTGCTGCTGCTGCTGTTACTGGTGTTGGTTGGTGGTGATGGGTGATGGGTGGTGGTGGTGGTGTTGTTGCTGGTCGGTTTTGTAGAAAAGAGAGTGCCAACATGGCCTCGAAGTTTCCTCCCGAACAGACAGAGAGATAGATAAAATGAGAACCTTTCAAATTATGCGCACGCCTTTTCTTATTTCTCATTCTTCTTAGTTAACAACAACAACAAAACAATAAAAAAGGATTAAATGATCGAACCAACTTAATACAAGGGTTTTATCCTTCGATCTGTCCTTTTTTTTTTTTATTAATTTTTGTTTCTCTCTCTCTTTCTTTAAGTTCACTCCTTTCTCTTTCCTTTTTTTTCCTATTTCCTGGACGTCCTTGAAAATTACTCAAGGAAGACTACCATCGTCTCCTCTTCTCCCCTTTCGTTAATATTTTCTGTACAATCCCGGAAGAAGAGTTTTAATGAACTTCGGGAGTGGCACACACCACCACCTATCCTTCTCTCTCTCTCTCTCTCTCTCTCTCTCTTTCTCGTCCTCGTTTTAATCGGTAGAACGAGGAGACACAAGAAGCACAGACACACACGAAGATCTACTGGTTGGTTGGTTGGTTGGTTGGTTGGTTGGATGAGGCGAGATGGATGGGTTGGATGGCTTTCAGCCATGCACATTTCATGCATCCTTGAAGAGCACCATTAGGTTGCCAACAGCACCTTTGGATTTGATTATTCTTCTATTACCAGCCAACAGTCAATGGACACAATTACTGTGTTGTCTGTTAATCGAGAATAATTAATATAATAATTTAGTCATATAAATGAATTATTCTCATGTCAAATTAGATTTCTTCTTCCTCGACTATGGGCAAGCTACTTTGGTGTACCAAAGGACTCGTTCTAGCTGTAAACGCCATTATCCAATAATCCAATTCCTTTTTGTTCTCCATTAAAAAGGTCAATGCAACTGGCGAGTCAAAGCCCTTTTGACGTACGAGAAAACCCTCGTCAGCTAATCTTTCAATAGTCATATTTCTCAAATTGAGTACACCCAATGGTCGGCAAACCTTTTTTTGAGGATATATTACAGCAAAGTGTTCTACGCTTGTACGATAGACCTTCACTTGCACGCCCTGTCGTTGACCGTTCGGACCAACCAACGTCATATAACCGCTCATGTTCTCAGTATTCCAACAGGAGTCAACGTTAGAATCCTTTAGGCTGGATTTATTGAATTGTAAAAAGTTGGTATGCATTGCTGCTACGTCTGCCGGCATCTTGATGATTCCTCCTATTGTTTTGTCTTTCTTTATCACAAATTTCTTCCTTTCCTTTTCTTCTAGAAAATTCTCCTCTTCTTCTTCTATCGCCTCCAGCGAAAAATGATCCGCCAGTACCATACGTGTATATTTTTTATTATAATAATAATATTAATAGATTAAATAAATAATTAAATAATTGTTTGTTATTGTTCGGAAAACAAATGATTTTGACAGCGCTTAAATAGAATTCTTTTTTTTTGTCCTTTATAGACGAGTGAGAGAAAAAAACAAGCAGAAAATATAATTAAAAGAAGATCCAAGCAAGCAAACAAGTAAGCACTCTTTCGTCTGATTGCGCGCTACCAACTACCCGCGAAAACTTTCAGCGCTAATATTTATATGGTGCATCTAACTAACTTGCGCATGCGTTGATATCACCAATCGAGAGGAGTGGGGGATGAGATGGAACCATTAAACGTGTCGCGTCGTTCTGACGATGTTTTAAACGAAAGAGGATTCGCGCGTAAAGTGCATCCACACACACACACACACACACACCGTTTCTCATTTTAAACGTGCGAAAATAACAAGCCACGTTATTTTTCTTCTTATTTTCACATTTCATTTTATTTGTTTTTGTTTTCTTTTTTTTTTTTTTTTTTTTTAATTATTTTCTAACGCTTCTCGTCAATTTTGTTTACTTCTCTCCAATGTCGTCGTCATTATATCTGATTTGAATTCGAACGAATTGTTTTTTAAATTAAAAACAAGCGCATTGTTTTGTTCTTTAATAAATATTCTCTCTTTGAAATAAACTTGAATAAGCTTTTTTTTTTGTATTTGTTTATTTTCCATTGAATATAATATTATTTGGAAAAATAACAGGAAGTTGATTAACATTTTGTTTCGTTACGATGATTTAGGTATGGGTCGTTCGTTGCACGGGTCAATAAAAATTAAAAAATTAAACAACATATTTTTCGATAATGAAAAATAAAAAATAAAATACGATAATACAAAGAAAGAAGAATTAATTATAATGAAAAGATCTAATCTAATAATTGTATTATTATTAATAATAATAATAATAATAATGCGAGAGTTTGTCAGAGAAAAATTATCTAATTGTAAGAAGAAGAGAAGAATTATTTTTTTGTTTGACATGGGTTGTTTCATGGTTCTATAAAAATAAAAAATAAATAAACGAAAATACAACGAAAGAAGAATTAATTATAATCTAAAAGATCTAATCTAATAAATGTATTATTAATAATAATAATAATAATAATAATAATAATAATAGTACGCGAGAGTTTGTCGAAGGAAAATTTTCTAATTGTAAGAAGAGAAGAGGAAAACCCAGCTGACGGTCAATAAATACCGATGAATATCTGGCAAAGATGAAAAGGACAGGGTGCGTGCGTGTTTCAAGTGATTCACCCCCTAAAATTCTCGTTCTTAGCGTTCCGTTCGCTAAATTCGAAGAGTACGGGGTAAAAAGGGAATTAGTAGACGAAACTCGGCCGGTAGCCAAATGCGTGATTCTAGGAAAGCTTCTAGCAGTGACAAACGATGGAAAAGGCACGAGAGCTATGTCACCTTAATTTAATACAATTTCTAAACGAGAGTACAATGAACTCTAAATAAAAATAATCATCTTTTTCCTTTTATCTTTTCTTTTCTTTTTTCCTTTTTTTTCAATTGCAATTTCAATTTCATTTGATTAATTAATAATTAGATATTGATTCATTGATTTTATATATATATATATATATATATGTATATATATATATATATAAAATAATATGACAAATAATACTATAATTATTATTATATTATAATAATTGTTAAATATATTAATTATTAATATTTTATTATATATATATAATATTATATATATATATATAATAAAATATTAATAATTATTTGTCATATTTATTTATTATAAATTAATATATATTATTCGTTTATTGAATAATTTAATTGTTATTTATTGTAAATATATTCTTTCTCTAATCTCGCATTTAATCGATAAAAATAGTCATGCGGGTTGTTTGTTCATTCAATATTTCATTGTTTATCACTTTTAAGAGAGCGATAATCAATGATTACGATTTAAATTTACGTAGAATGTTAGATTAGTTTTAACACGATAAATAGATGACAACATATTTCTTCTTTACATTAGAAAAACAACGTTCGTACGTCTTTTAAACGCAATAAACAAATGCATAATCAAAGTTACGAGTAAATAGAGAATCGTTCTCTTATATTTTTTCTTTCTTTTTCTTTTTCTTTTCGATTAAATCGTGATATACATAATTTGTGCATTAGAAATGAATCGACATTGTTCTATTGTTTTTTTTGTTTAAACACACTTATTACGTTTTATACACAATGTTATTTCAAAATTTCTCATTAATTACGTTTTGAGATCGACAAAAGCACATTATTTATTTATTTATTTATTCATTCATTATTTCGAAGGAATAAATTATCATTATTTTCTTTCTTTCATTTTTTATTATCCTTTCCTTTCTTTTGTTTTTTTTTTTTTTTTTTTTTTTTTACATAGAAGAATCGTGTACGATATACTCTACGAGATTTATATTAAATTTTATTCTTTTCAATTTTATGTTTTCTAATAGTAAGATTCTTGTTGTTTTTCAATTAGATGAATTGTATTTAAAAAAAAAAAAAAAATTAAAAGTCCTCTTTTTTCTTTTTTTTTTTTTTTAAATTAAACATAAATTTCTTTGATTTTGTTCTTTTTTTTTTTTTCTTTCTTTAGCTTTGACAGATAGATAGATAGATAGAGAGACAGAGAGAAAGAGATATAGATATAGATATATTATTCTAATTAATAAAGTTATACAATTAATATCATTTTTAAAATCATTTTTATCATCTACTTTATAATCTAGAAGCACTTGGATAAAATTGTACATTAACTGCACGATTTTATTTAAACGAAAATAAAATAAAAATTACAGTTAAAATAAGGTAAAATGAAAAAAAAATAAACGAAATGAAACGAAATGAAATGAAACGAAAAGAAATGCGAAATACAATTATTAAAAAGAAAAAAGAAAAAACAGTCTTACAATAGTACCATAATCCTTTGTACACATTATCATTTCTAAATTCAATAAGAGTCACATATGATAATACAGAAGATTACTTATATGTACTAAAACTATATATATATATATATATATATATATAGTTTTGTTTTTATTTGTTGATTTAACAACACAACACGAAATTTGTCTCCACGATAATACATTGGTATCTTGTTTTTGTTTTTTTTTGTTCTTTTTCTTTTTTCTTTTTTTTTTATCAATAACATTATAATTAATAATAATAATAATAATAATAATAGGTAAAATGTTTTACTTTAATCCTGTTTGTTTGTTTGTTTGTTTTTTTTGTTTTTTTTTTGTTTTTTTTTTTTAATAAGGAACGTCGAATATATTCATTATTATTTAAATCTAAGAGCTATATAAAAAAATGAGAAATAGAGAAGAAGAAAAAAATAATCATAATAATAATAATAATAATAATATAATACTTCAAGTATATGTCTCATGATAAAAACAAAAAAAAAATCTGAGATAGGCAAATACATTGTTCGTTAACAATAGACGTTGAGATATTGAAAAAAGAGATAAAGTCAGTTTTACTACTTTGTATCATCAATATTCTTAGATTTACTTCTTTTCTTGCGTTCTTTTGGTTGATCAAATTTGTCGTTAGTTCCTAAACCTAGAATAAACAAAACAAAAAAACAAAAAGAAACATTATATTTTTATATTAATAAAATCAACTTATCAATTAATATGAGTTATTATTATCAATATAGTTTGTCTAATAAATAATCAAACAAAACTATTACACACAGGAGTATTCGTATCAGCTTTCAAATGATCAATTTAAAATAATTTCTTTTATTTCCTACTAGTAATGCAAAAGTAATCCAAATTTCTTTACACAGAAAAATTTAATAAACCTAAAATATGTCTTTATGAATAAGGAATTTCAATTTAAAAATATATATATATATATATATATATTGTATTAGGAGAAACACATTGAACAAATTATATAATAAAATAATAAATAAAATAATATATAAAAAAAATAATAATAATAATAATAATAAAAATAAATAATAATTGCAATAATAATAAATAAAATAATATATAAAAAATAATAATTATAATAATAATAAATAATAATTACAATAATAATAATAAATAAAATAATATATATATATATTTATATATATAAAAATAATAAATAATTATATAAATAAATAAATAAATAAAAATCTATTGAAATTAATAATAATTCTCCTAATAATAAATAATATATTTAATTATGATAAATACATAATATTGAGATTATTTTAATTATTTTAAATATAATAACACAGAAAAGAGAGTAAGAATACTCCTCCTGTGACTTACCTTACATTTCATTCGAACTAATTTAACTTACGTTTTAATTTTGCTACTCGAGAACGCGTTACACGTGGTGTATCACCAGATATATTGGATCTAAGTGAATCTTCAATCGAAACACCCAAAGATACTGCTGATCTTTTTTTCAAGCGTACAACAACTTCTTCCATCGCTGGAGTCATCCACTTTGTTCTTATATCACTGCTACTTTAAAAAAAAAACGTGTGTATGTTAGTATATATACATATATATATATATATTAGTATGATTATCAAATTGATTTCTAATTAGACAAAAAATAAAACAATATTAATTATATACTTACTCTATCGATCGTGGTTTATGTTTAAACGATCCTGATTGTTTCTCTTTCATTTTACGTATAACATCTAACATCGCATAAGTAGGTAATGATGGAATTGGTGATGAAATTGGTGATGGCGGTGGTGATGGTGGCGGTGTCAAAGTAGTCGGTGGTGTTTGTATATTAATTTTGGCTAATCTGTCAGGATGAAATGCCAATACTTCCTCCCAACAGAATTTTTTTGGTTGACTTTTCGATTGTGTATTTCTAGTTATCCGAATCTGAAATTAATATTGTTGAAATATTCAATGCAATTAACATATATATTACATATTATTTATAATTATAATTAGAAATATGGCTATCAAGAAATGTACGTATTAGTAATTAAATAGTATAATAATAGTCTTATATTATTAATATATTTGAATTACCTCGCCATTTACTGGTCTACATGGTTTACGTTCTCTTAAGTAGGGTCGTTTAATCGACGTGGCACAAGTATTCTCATTAGATTCTTGAATGTTGTTGAAGAGACATGTAGGAACACATCTTTCTTGATTCGTACCAGATTGAAATAAACTTCTTAAATATGAATAATTTGGTTTGCTTTCAAAGCTTAATTCTGTGATGTACTTCATATATTCCATTAGGGCAGCTGTTTGTTAAAAGAAAATATATATATATGTATTATACATATGAAAATATGTTTGAATAATTATTATAGAAATAATAAAATGAATAAAAGAAAAAACCAATTATTTACGTGGATAATTTTTTCTATTTGCGAAACATTTCTCCATGAATAGAGGTAAATTCGATAATAAAGCTTCCTTTTCGGCATGAACTTCTTCTGGATTAATAGTTACAGATAAATCATTATTATCTTTCTCCCATGGTAGTTTACCACACGTCCATTGTATTAAATTATATCCTAATGTTTCAAGATCTCCTCTTCTCGAATGTGCTGAAAATAGATTAACACATTATTGGGTTAGCAAGAAAGTAATTTCGGTAGTAAGTAAATATATATAATTATAAATATATTATAAAATAATATAAGTATTTTATTATAATATATTTATTCATAATATAAATCTATATTTATATTTATTAAATTTAAATTTATATTTACATTATTTATAATAATTATATTATTATATTTATTAATATATATATAATATTAATATATAATAAAAATAATAATTATTATAATATATATTAATTAATATATATATATATATACATACTTCCATGATGTGCATCACGTGATGTAAATTCTAATGTTCCTTCGTGTGCTCTTCTTTCATCATGGACAAATGGTTTATGGATTCCTGCTGTTGTCCTAAAGCGATAAGCTAATCCATAATCAACCAAGTATGCTTGCGATTTTTCTCTTACTACAGAATCGTCATAAGGTGCTAATAAAATATTAGGTCCTTTAATATCTGCATGAGCATATCCATGACTGTGAATATATTCTAATGCGTCCAGCTGTATAAAGTTTAATTAAAATATAAAGACAGATATACAGAGATATTTACATTCATATAATACCAAAAAAAAAAAAAAAATAATAATAATAATAACATATTATCTCCTCACCATTTGTACAGCTAAATTATTAACAAGTTTATTTGGTAATTTTCTGTTGTTTGATATAAACAATTTACCAATATCTATCCCATATCTTGGTATTACTAAAAATCTATAACGTTGTCCGTTATAAATGTGAGAACCAGATCCTTCATAAGTTGGTACACCTATTCTTCTTTTTCTTTGTGTTTTACACCAACTTTCAACTATATAACAAATGATTCAAATAAAATGTTATTTAATAATGTGTATAATGTATATTTTTTCACATTTAAAATATTATTATAATAATAATAGCAATATCAAATTACTACTAACTCATATGTTTTCTTGATGCACGTATGTAAAAGTTCATTTCGACAAACAAAGGTCCATTGTTATGAGGTTCAATTTTAATAACGTATTGTGCATCGTCTCCAACTGGGGAAGTTATATCTTTGGAAGCTACAAACAAATATATACAATGTTTTTATTAATTAATACAAATTTCAAAGTTATTTTAATACATTGGACTATAATTTAACGCATACAGTTGTGTATCATATTTTCTTTATTTGTTTGATCTGTAAAATTTGTCACAAGTAGGACTAATGTTTTTCATATTTGGTTTGTAAAGTGAATCATTAGTCTTGTTCTTATAACATAAGAAATTAATTAACCCTTTGAATGTTGAATACTCATAGTCTCAAAGTAGTTTATAGAAATGAATCAATAAATTGTTTAACAAATTAAACAATTGTTATTGTCTTAAATGAAATTAACATAAGACTTTACAAAATTATTCATACACAAAATAATATTGCATTATTTGTATTTATATTAACAATCAACAAATGTATGTATGTATGTATTTGCATAACATTTTTAAATGGTTACAAATGTTTCATTATAAATTTCATACCTAGATATATATCACCAAATCCACCATATCCAATACTTGTACCAAGTCTCCATTTGTTCTGTGTAACATCTGTGAGAATTTCATCGGCCGGTAATTTAGCTGGCAATCTGCAGCCTGGAGCTGCAATTCTTTTAGGCAGATCATCTCGACCCGGTGCCATTTTTACTGTTTGTTTGCAGAGAGAGATTAACATTCAATTTATTTATTTGTTTGATTGTTTTTTCTTTTTTTTTTTTTTTTTTATTATATACAAAGCTATTTATCAAATATGTAATTGTATGTAGAGATGTTTACTGTAAGGATAAAAAAACTAACGTCATATTAACGAATTAATGAAATATGTGTATATATATATGTATATATATATGTATATATATATATACAAAATTTGTATATAAAATGTACAAATAAATAAAATAGTCCTTTTATAAATGAAAATATAAATAATATTATTCGTGAAACATGTAATTAAAATCATCGATGATCGTTAAATCTGTAAAAATGATTTTACAAAATATATATATATATATATAAAATATCTTTTATATTTATTAAATGTAACTAAATTCATAGTAAAAGATTTCAACTATGCGTACTTACATTGTTTACTTATTTATTAACGATATATTTTGTATTGGATAATGTAAACTAACATAACACTATCAATTATTTTTTATCTATTTAATAAAAAGATTGACTGAGATATAAGCGAGAATAATATTTCAATATAATAAGCAGTTGAGAAAATTCTTCAAACGATCGATATTATATTATTTTTCACGTTTTAATGATATAAATATAAACTAATGTATATAAATATCGAAATGGAAAGTTGATTTCTTCGAGTGAGTAAAAGAGATTCACTGAGATTGTTTGAAAATAAATGAGAAATAATATCACTTGCTCTTTATCTTGCCAATGATATTTCATTCATTTTCGTCAAGAAAAATGAAATTTTACACGAGATTCTCTCGTTACTATACTAATTATTATTTAAACCATTAAATATAAACTTTGTTGTCTTTTTACTATAACGGCTTAACGTTAATGTACGCCATTCAACTTTATAATGCACTGCACTGCCATTTCATGAACCAAAGTACAAAGTATAACATAGAGAAGAAACTCAATATGGCCGTTGCTGTACTGAAACGCCATCTGTAGGAATTAAAGGAAACTCAATATGGCCGTTGCTGTACTGAAACGCCATCTGTAGGAATTAAAGGAAACTCAATATGGCTGTTGCTAACATGGTTCCAAGTGTAATTTTATTAACAACTTTAAGAAGATTTCCAAGTTATTTCCATAAAAGTAAATGTTGACATTGTAACTGTAAATTGAAAAAGTGCATTGTAAAAATGAAGATTGAGAAATTTTGTTTATAACTAATAGGAACATCTAAGTATATATAGTATATAATATAAGTATATTGAAGATTTTGGAGAAATCACTGATCAAATGTATATTATTAAGGAATATTAATTATTATTATTATTATTGTAATTTGTCGTGTAAAAGAATTGACGATGGCATTGGCATCAAAGGAACTAACCAAACTATTGGATATTCTTGATGAAGAAAATATTGACACTAGCCTAGAAAATCTTTGCAGTCAGCTTCATCAAATATTTTCTAAGGAAGATCGTTTTAAAGTTGGAATGACATTACTTCTTTTACTGCAGCACGTTGATTTGTTATCAAAACATGGTCAACGAATAATGGCCTTAACAATGTTATTCGACTTGTACAAAGGAGAGCCATTAGCTTCTACGCCTTTCGCTACAGTATTTGTTCAAATGTTAAAGCCTCAAGAAGATACTAATAATGGTGTTTTGTTAAATAACTGCTCAGGACAGATGCCTGTACTTTCTGAATGTGAGAAAAATTTACTTATTAATTTGTTAGGATATAATCAGAAAGAAGTGATGAAGAAGACACCACGTCAATTAGTTGTCGACGATCTCTATTTGGCATCGATACCTTCTATAGATTTAACCAACTTGCAGTTGCAACTTGCTGAATATCATTCTGAACTTCCATCCATAAGCAAATGCGGCAATCCAATAATATTGTCAGATATGGATCATTCTAAGATAACTGCAACGGATAAAAAGATATTGAGAAATATGGCAGAAAATCTTATTGTCGGAGACCCACCATTGTGCGCTCAAAGTTATAGTCCTGAATTTTTAAGGTTGGCTCCGCCAATATTTCATTCTATTAATGAATTAACATGGTATAATATGACCGATCCTTCTGAATTCACTGTCGAATACGATAACAGTATGTGCGTTTCTTATTGTGCCGGAGCAGAGGCACGCAGATTAATGGGCAAAGCTTTTAAAAGTGTCTTGACCCTGCAACAACAACAACATTTGGTTAATGAATTAGATAGGGATCCTAAATTGGTTTATCATATAGGACTTACGCCTGGAAAATTGCCAGATTTAGTTGAAAACAATCCATTAATTGCTATCGAAGTTTTATTAAAACTTATGCAATCTAGCCAAATAACGGAATACTTCAGTGTCCTGGTAAACATGGAAATGTCTCTTCATTCTATGGAAGTTGTTAATAGATTGACAACTACTGTAGATTTGCCAACTGAATTTGTTCATTTATATATTAGCAATTGTATATCCACCTGTGAGACTATAAAGGATCGTTACATGCAAAATCGCTTAGTACGTTTAGTTTGTGTATTTCTTCAATCATTAATTAGAAACAAAATCATTAATGTTCAAGAGTTATTCATCGAGGTGCAAGCATTTTGTATTGAATTTAGTCGTATTAGAGAAGCAGCTGCATTATTTCGTCTTTTGAAACAACTTGAATCGGGTGATATCGGTGGATTAAATGCACCTCCTGCAAAGAGCAAAATAGATATGTGTTAAGAAGTATGTTATTTTGAAGAACTATGTATATAAATCATGTTTTTTCAGAGATATGTTTAAGAGTTAGCATATTCACAACATTATTTCAATTTACAGCAAGAGAAAGAAAGCACAAATCTATACAATTATATTTATTATACTTCCTTTCCTCGAGCAATCAATACTTATCTATCGTATTGTCATTAATTAAATTTCATATATTTTTATTTAATCGTGTGAACAAAATGTCCTAAATAAAGAAAAAAAGGAAGAAATAGCTCTATTTTCTAGTGGCAGCATATCAGTTAGATGTTTATTTCATATATTATTCTCTATCACCCAAAAATGAATAATGTACAAAATACATATGTGCCATTATATAACAATCAATCATGTTCAATGAAAACAAAGTGTACACTCTTCTTAGAGACAAATAGTAATTATATTACTGTTTGTAATTTTGTCTTAGTTGTATATTATTAAATAATAGATATCTTTATATTACTTGCGCGGTGTGTGTGTATATGTGTGTTTGTGGGTATGTATATGTATATATGGCTTAAAGTAATAATTTAAATTAATTGTATAGCTTAAATTGTTATTTTAGACAATTTTTTTTTTTTTTTTTTAGATACATAAAATGTACAATAATATTTTGAACATATTGAGAAATTTATGTTTTTACACTGAGGATACTTATGATATACTTATGATAAAATAAATTTTCAAAAAAACACCTATTATGTTTTTTAAAACTCGTAACCATGAAAAGTACACCATTAAAGGTCTTTTCTTTTTTCTTTTGTTTCAACAAAGATAATAATATTAATTTAAGATACAATATTTATCGTATATATATATACGTATATAAAGATAAATAATTATCACAAACTTATATAAGTAATCAGATTGATTATTTTTCTAAAAATGCATATTGTATGTATACATTTACAATGTTATTTCTTACATATAATGAAGGAAATAAAAGAAAAAACAAAAAATGAATAACAGTAGTATTAATCCTTTGACTATGGAAAACTTAGAAACAAAACTTAACAATAATAATTTTGCATTGGGAGTCGTCTATAGGTGCTGTTGTTGTTGTTGTTGTTCACAGTCAAATGATTAAATAAGTGTTACAGAGGTAATTACATTTTGCATCGAGCTCATTTTTATAAATCTTATTTATTTGTATTTTTATATACACATTAGCATAATTGTTTTCTTTTTTTTCTTTTTTTTTTTTTTTTTATCAATGTTCTATTATTATTTTTGTTCACATTAGACTTATGTTAGTATTATAAAAGTTGACTGAGTGAGATGATGGCATTACATAGAATATTATGTAATACTTATTTTTCTTATTTCGTTTTGTTTTCTTTTTTCATAAATTAATGTGATTTGAAGAAGGTTGTGCAAATTCGTTGCTGCAATGTAGGTAAGAAAAGATATATGTATACCTTGCTTTGTTATTTATCTTCTCAGTCATATAAAATTACAAACAAATCAACATATACTATTTCTTTTGTATTGAAGTGTTAATATAACTTGGATATTTAATTAAAATACCTTTTCATTAATGATATCAATTCTTTTTTTTTTGTTTTCTTTTTCTTTTTTTCTTTCAAAATATGTGAAATGTTCATAAAAATAATGTTGTTACGTATATCATCAAACAATTTTATAATTCACTTCATTCTGCGAATTTTTCATTATCCTTTCATAAATCATAAAATTAGCTAAAATATCGAAACATTTCACATATTATGGATCCCCATATATATATAATTTCTTCAATCAATATTTATTCTCTGTTGATTTATTCTATTTATATAACAATTTTTCCTATATCCATTCTTGGACTCTTTTATTTTACACGTGTGTTTAAATTTTATGTTACATATTTTACTCTTATATTAATTAACCAGTCTGAAATAGAATTTAATAAATTCCATTCCTTGTAAGTGCCTATTTAATAAACAATCGTAATATCATGAAAACTCTTCGTACTTTGTACAAAATATTTGATGCATTTTTAAATATATATATATAATATATATATATATGTATTACTATGAAAGATCGTAATTGGTTACTTGGTATTTGTTCAAAATATCAATGTATAAGAATAAACCCAATATATTGAGACATTTCACAGTGCGAATTTAGACATTCTCCAATTTCAGTCTTTCATGGTAACATATATATGTTTGCGTGTAGATTATAACAAAAAGCTAATAATATAAAATAAGTTATCTAAGCTTTATATGTGTGTTCAGATTTGATACATATATATATATATGCGCACACTTCTTTTCTTATTCAAAATACATTAACAAACAATTTTATAAATGATAAGTAACAATATTGTATATATTACTTTGCAAATATTTCTATTGTATAATTGTAAATACATTGAAGATAGATAAATCATAAAAACTATTATAACATTTGATCATTCTAAATAAGAAAAAGAAAAGTACTTACGAAGAGTTATTATGAAAATGAAATTTAAAAAGGAAAATATTCAATTGATCTTTTTTTTTAATAATAAATATGTCATTTGTTAACTATTATTTTTTTTTTGGACAAATTTCTACTATTTCATTATTATTTTCAGTTTAATTGAATTGCACCATCTTTTGTTGTTTTTTTATTTTTCTTCTTAATAGCCTTGGCTTTATTAATTAAAGTTTTAGTTCCTTTTCCTTTAGCCGTTATGGGCTTACCTTTAAGAGATTTCATTTGCATTTTTACATCTGTTTTAGACACTTTTTTACTTTTTAAACCTTTCAGTTTATTCTCTTTCAATTTAACTTTGGTACTAGTTGCGACAGTCATACCGGACCTCACGGAAGATCCGGTTAGCTTATACTAGGCTGCCGTTTTCACTTTTTTCTTCCTTTTCTTCTTTTTCTTATCATGATAAAGCTCCTGTTTTTTGGTAATGCAAGATCTACAATACCAATTTTCATTTGCAGCTGGTTCCACTTGTAGTCCCACACATACCCTACAACGTATGTATGAACGTATTAAAGCGATGTATATATATATATATATATATATATATTTTATATACGATTACTTACCAATGATACCATGCATCACAATCATCACAACCAATCATGGGTGATCCATCGTCCTGCTGTTTACAACCAGGACATATCCACACTTGACGACCTCCTTGATCCTGTAAAACTCATTGCATGACAGTAAAGAAACTTCAAATAAACATAAGATAACCCAACCCATCTCTTGGAGATGCAATTATAAATGTTCAATATAAAAATAATGAAAACATTTAATGACCAGTTATACGTTTTAAGATATTCATTCTCTTATGGAATAGAATTAGTGTCGTGTTCATTGTGTACTGTTTTTATTATTCAATATATTATCTTTTTATCTAAAGAATTATATTTGTTAGTTAAAATGTGCTTCAGATACATATATATATATATGATGATAACAGTTGATTTAAATGAAGGATGAAATGATAGATGATGATATGTAATCAGGTTTATCACTTGTCTCTTCTTTTTAATTATTAATAACTTAAATAGCATGAGAAATCAGAGGTAATAATATAATTACTTAACAACAGTTAACAGTTTTTATCCTTGTTAGAATTACTAAAATCAATGACTATTCATTTTTCTTTGTTTTTTTTTTTTTTCGTTTAAATGTAATTTCTCTTCATAAAAAAAAAAATGCTTTAATAAGTTCTTTTCTCTTTGTTATACCTAACTTATATTATTTAGATAATATAATATTTCTGTAATATTATACGTGTTCCTTGTCTTATTTGAAATATATCAGTGTATCATAATGTATGATATATATATATAATATATTATTTATATAAAAATTATCGAGCACATCATACTTCTAGTGCATAACAAACATTGCAAGAGCTGTTTTAAAATGTGAGTGAATGTACTCACCACAGTAGTGGTTGCTATTGTAGCCAACAAGAGACTGCCATTTTCTTTGTCTTCTTTAGCATCATCCTTATTAGAAACCGCATCTGCTTTCACCTCTGTGTTGTTAAAACCGTCGGTTATATTCCTAACTGTCTTTCATGCTAATTTATATAATATCATACAAGCCGCATGCAACGCAAAACAACTGGCTAACTATATTTAATTAATATCAATATTTCCTTATATATGTTATATATATATATATATATATATATCCTATTATACATTGTAATAATTTTTGTTACTGTAAATTTGCTCTTATTGTTTTATACATTTTCTATTCTTCATACTATATTATAAATCTATTTAATACATGCTAGCTATATATTATTTTTAAATGAAATGACAAATTTAAAACACTCTGTGAAAAGCTTTCGATTTGCTCTCTTGTTTCTAAAACATAAATAATTTGCTATACGATGCATTATAAGGCAGCCCTTTCTTAAGTAAAGAAAGAGAGGGTTATAACAATCATGCACATTGTATTACAAAAGATACTATTATTATACTGCATATAAAGTATTGTGTGAAAGCATTCAGTGAGATTTGCAGAAACTAATGATCAAACTAAGTTAGAAATTTGAAAGACATACTCATACCATCCCTAAGTAGAATATAAGTAAGGTATGAACAATTGTATGTAAAGTGCTACACTAAAATATAAATAAGTTGTACCTATCTATATATGTATATTATTGGCTATGAAAGTGTGCATTTGTATATAAATAAGAAGAATTTCAATTATTATAAAAATGTATGTTTAGCACAAAGAGTGATCGAAATTTTCTCAACAACTATACTGTGAAAAAATGACAAACACTCTGTATACATAGATGTATAAATACGCATAATTTTGTTACAATGTAACTATAAATCCAAAAAAAACAGACAAAATGAGAAATTAGTTTAATCGAAGTTAACAAGTAAACTTACATATTCGTGTGATTGAAAATATGTTATAAACGCGATAAAAAAAAAATTGTCAACATTAATAAGACGAAGGAACTGTAGATATCTCTTATTATTATTTTTTTTTTTTTATATGAATTTATTTTATTTTTGACTAATAGAAGAAGAGACAAGTATAGACTGTGCTAAATGTTTCGATATCAAATTGTAGATGCAATGAAATATATGATGATATATAGATGAGAGGATATTGAATGTTGAATAATGATTCAAAATAGTTTTGTATACCTTCCATTTAGGTGAATGTTTGACTTATTACCTAAAATTCTGTCTATTCTGTTAATAAATAATTGTTTCTATTAGATAGAAATGAGTTAATATGAATAATAATATAGCAATCAATTGTACACAAGACACACCTAACATTAAATTTACTAGAAAATCAAAATAATAAATAAATAAATAAATAAAAAGAATAATCGTGACATAAGATTATATTACTTTTGTTGTACTCTACTATACAAAAAAGAAGATAAGACCAGAAAAAAAAAAAAAAGAAGTGAAAAAACTTGAACAAAAGTTTTACCAAAATAAAATGTATACGTGAAAGTATATAAATATTTGTTGAAATAAATAAATAAAATATAAATTTGAAAGAAGAATCACATAAAATAGCAACATACATACAAAATACGTAATGAGAATCTATAGAGAAAAAGACTATAATATATTCTACGTTTATATTTTGAAACAATGTCCATAGTGTGACAAAAGCATGACCAAATGAGAAATTATACCTTCACCACAAGTCATAAATGCATAGAAAAGGAGAAAGAGAAAGAGAAAGAGAAAGAGAGAGAGAGTGATATAGAAAGTAAGAGGAATATATAGGAAATTTGGAATTTATTTTAAGATTGAGATAATATTGATGGGTTGGGTTAATTTTTCCACGTAAATCAAATTTTGTAATGATTTAACTTATTATTAAGTATGGAGACATAGAATATCATTTTCTTTTTTTTCTTTTTTTTTTCATTAATAAAATTATCAAATATTTTTAGAGAAATAAAATAAATAAAAATAATCTTCGTATTAAATTTAATCATAATTTTGAAGAAAATCTTGACTTCTGTTTATGTTTAATTAATTAATAAACTCTTGTGTTTTTATCATGTCTCACATACTAAATATTGTTTATATATAAATTATATCATTTCTTTTTCTTGTTTTTTTTTTCTTTTTTAATATTGATATTCAAATATCATAATGAGCGTACTTACGTAGTAAAATGGCGGTGATTGCTGTTGCGTAATTAAAGGACTTGGAAGTTTAGGAGTTGGATCAAAGTGAGGCGGAGGTGTTGGCTCTCTTTGGGGTAAGTTTTTAAACAAAGATTTCTTTGCTCGAGGAACTGTTGCAAGTGGCACAGTAGAAAAATTGAGAGAGAAAGAAGAATCTGTAGGAAGGGCAGGGCTGCCATCTAATGTTCCCTCCTCTATTTTCTTACTTGCTGACTTTTGCTTCGGCGGTCTTGTTACCAATGCTGATATTTTGGCCAATTCTGGACTAGGTTCTCTTTTCGTATCCTCATCTGGTTTTTTCAATAATGGCTTAATCGTTCTACAATTAAATAATTCAAACATGTTACACATGTATTATTGTAATAAATAATATACGTAGACAATTGAATATTATTTTGTAACTTACATCTTCTTCATTAGCATACTGTCTGGCGTTGGTGGTCTTGGAGATGCAGGTCCCAATTTTAATGTAATTTTTGGTACAGCTTCTGCACTTTTATCTTCTTTCTGTTGAAAATAATACAATTTATATTATAGTAAGATAATTTTAAGTTATTGCACTAATCTATATATATATATAAAATGTAATAATATTAAATGCATTTCTCTTACTTCCTTCTCTTTTCGTTTCTCTTTTTTCTCCTTCTTTTCTTTGATTTTGTCTACTTTTTCCTTTTTATCAGTTTTCTCTTTTTTCTCTTTAACCTTTTCTCCTTTTTCTTTATGTTTCTCTTTTTTGTCTTTCTTTTTCTTCAATTTCTCTTTCTTTTCTTTTTTATGCTCTTTTGATTTCTGAAAATTAAATAATATGTATCATTTCTAAAATATGATTATAAGATTAAAATATATTATTTGAAATTAAAAAATAATGAAGATAGGAATAGTAGAATGATATTCTACAATTTCTATACTATTTCAATACACACCAATTTAATTGTTACCTTATCAACTTTATCTGCTTTATCAATTTTAGATTTCTTTGAAGGTAACAATGGCACAACAGGTACTGGTGGTGCAATGGGTGGTGGTACATTTGGTGCAACAGGTGCAGAAACAATGGGCGGTGCAATTATATTTCCAGGAATATGAGTGATTATTTCTTTATCTTGTTTAACCACCTTAATTTTATCTGCCTTTTCCTTTTCTATCGAATCATATTTCATAATAGGTACCATAGGAGGTATTATTTCCCTAGGTGATTTTTCACATTCCATGGGTTTTATTTTTGATAATGAAAAATCTTCTGGCTTTATTGCTGGATTAAAAAAACGAGGTGGTAAAGGTAAATTCGGCATTGCTGGATGTGGGCCTGGTCCACCTCTTCCCAAAGGAGGCAACGGAAACCTTGGAAATATTGGATGTGTTATTGGGGGAGGTATTAAACCAGGAGCGGATGGAAATGCTGGAAAAAATGGAAACGGTAATGTTGGTGGAAGAGCTGGTTCTCTATGCACCGGTGGTTCAGGTGCTTGTGGAGTTTTTGGTCTATCCATTACATCTACTTCAACTGTATCATTAGAAATCTTTGTCTGAAATATAATAATGTTACTCATTATTTTGTCAATTGTTCTCCTCTTGTAAATACATACAAAAATATTGATAGATAGATTTAAAATTACCTTTTTGGGACTAACACAACGCTTAGGACTTCTCATTTTGGATTCTTTCTTTTTATTACTTTTCTCCTTCTTTTTCTTTTTCTGATCAATAGGAGTAGGGACATTGAGTTCTGGAGTTTTAGGTGTACTAGGAGTCCCAGGAGGTGACATATCATCAAACATATATACATCTGAAGATGGACTCTGTATATCAATCAAATCATTCTCTGGATGAACGTGAACGTCTGGTGTGTGTGGTGTTTTCTTCTCTTCCTTTTTAACTTCAATGTCATTTTTATGCGCATGCTTTTCAAGATTTTCATCAATGATTAAACCAGGTGAACTCTCTCGCGAATCAAGCTCTTTATGTTTGTGTTGTTCTGGTATTTCCTTTTCTTTGTCTTCTCTAGGTTTAGATATCTTTTTGAATATATTTAATTTTTGCTTATCAGGTTCTGATGGTAGTTTATCAATGTTATCATCTTTCCTTTCTGGTAATGGTGGACTACTCGTTAAATCTATGACTTTTTCCGATTTAGCCTTAACTTGGATAGGTTTAGGCAATTTAGGACTACCCGTAGGTTTAGTTGGTACTAACTTTGGAGTAGGTGGTCTATTTGAAGGACCTGCTAAGTTAGTTTGCGATTTACCACCGCCTGGCTTTAACGGTTTTAATTTAGC